>NW_022196895.1:86007610-86018644 GCF_008632895.1 Mastomys coucha
CAGAACTATCAACTCTCAGCTTAGCTACAATGGAGGTAAAATCCTTTGGTGATGTGAGGGTCAGTGAAGTACAGCCTTATTGCAATGAAATCCAATGTATAAAAATTGTTCTTATTGTGGGCTTATACCACAGGAAGAATCAAGATTTTAAACTCTACTAAATACAAAACAAACAAAAAGACTTTATATATTTATGTTCATTTAAGAAATTACCAGTAGTGGTGTATTATTTTGAAGTATACAGTTAATATGTCTGGAGTTATTTAAAATTTATATTGAGAAAAATGTATTTTCACTATTGTTATAGATGAGCATCTACATAAGACTGTTAAATGGATTGTTGTTCTATATCAAACAACTTTT
The DNA here is from genome assembly GCF_008632895.1 of Mastomys coucha. Taxonomy (NCBI): domain Eukaryota; kingdom Metazoa; phylum Chordata; class Mammalia; order Rodentia; family Muridae; genus Mastomys; species Mastomys coucha. Next base: position 86,007,974 of record NW_022196895.1, read on the forward strand.
ATAATACTCATTTTTATTGTTATAAGATTTTATAAATTTTGAAGAATATGACAAAAAAGATATTGTAGGTATTGAAGGGGGGTCTCTGGGAAGAGTGGGGTACAAAAGGGAAACAAGAATGTGATTTAATCCTATTTACTTAAAATATGTTTTTAAATGTTAACAAATTCAGATAAATTGAAATTATGTAACTTTTCTCATCATAATGCAATAAAAGTTTAAAAAAAGAAAAATAATCATTCCAATTTACTATATGTACAAGGATTAAAAATAATTAGGAAAAAATTATTAATTCATAAATGTACAAATTTTATTTATTAGCTTTTGCTAGTGCTTAACTATCTGAAGTACTGTGAGATTTCTATAAGTATTTGAGAGAAGCATCTTACCCCACTAAAAAAAAAATGTACGTTCAATGAGAGGCTTAGAGATCATTGGCTTTCCTCAATAATATTTTATTGAGATCAATATTTGATCACTAGTATAAGAATGCTTATGTAAAAGTTAGGCATATCAATAAGGTTTCTTGGCTCTAACAAATGAAGAATTTTCTGAAGAGAGGTAGACTAACCCTCCATATCTAGCATTTAAGTTTGAATTAATACAACCCATCCTGTTCCTTTGTTACTTACAATTTTACTATTTTCTGTACAACACAAGCCAATAAGAAACTCATTTTACAGGTAAACTGGGCAGGCTCACAAAAACCCAGATCCCCTCACAAGTCCTGGTCCAAGAAAATGCAAAGCAATTTGACGAATTTTTCCTTGATTCTCACAAGTTAATATGGATTTAAGGCTCAAAAAGTCATTTAAAAGGTGATTGTTTTGCATCAGTGAATGAATTCATTGAGGGGGAGGGGCAGGAGGAGAGATGATGGCAGGTTAAAGACAAAAAACTGGCAGCTGATGCAGGAGGAAATTTGGCTTTAACCAAAAGGTTTCATGTTCAGAAGTTTCCCCAACTCTCATTCCAAGCTATTTGCTTACATTAACAAATTAAAGTGCCTGAACATAATTCATTTACCTGTATACTAAAACCCCTGTTGTATTGACTTTTTTTTAAAGATTTATTTATTGTATGTAAGTACACTGTAGCTGTCTTCAGACAACCCCGGAAGAGGGCATCAGATCTCATTATGGATAGTTGTGAGCCATCATGTGGTTGCTGGGATTTGAACTCAGGACCTTTGGAAGAGCAGTCGGTGCTCTTACCCACTGAGCCATCTCTCCAGCCCGATTTTTTTATAATAAGCATTTTTACCTTTGTAAAAAATATATATATACAAGTGTATGATGTACATTTTAGTTCTTAACTTTTTTTATGGTTTCTAATATGTATGACTAATGTAGCCATTGCTTTGAAATGTACCATGTAAATATAAACATATCCTATCAGAAAAAAAAAAAGAAACTCATTGCTAAAGTAAATAAACCACATACAGTAATTAAACCATAAATACTACATAGCTAGAAAATGTTTCTAAAGGGCTGACTGACCAGGAATACTTTCTTCTTATAGTACATCTGAGTGAAGGTGGTTTTTTTTTAAAGATTTATTTATTTATTTATTTATTTATTTATTTAATGTATATGGATATACTGTCACTCTCTTAGACATGCTAGAAGAGGGCATTGAATCCCATTACAGATGGTTGTGAGCCACCATGTGGTTACTAGGAATTAAACTCAGGACCTCTGGAAGAGCAGTCAGTGCTCTTAACCATTGAGCCATCTCTCCATCCCCAAGTGAAGTTGTTTTAAATATATTATTCCACCCTCTTTAACTTAAAATGTTTTGAAAAGAAATGTGTTGCTCAAGACACTAGTGCTTTTCTGGATAAATGAACATGGGCTCCCATAAATCATTCTAGCCTTCTCAGGTTTTAGTAAATATAACTTAAATGACAGTTTTATCTGGGGAATTGGAATGTTCTTCATATTTTTGTCTCAATGACCAGAAAGTACAACCAGTTTGTTTTTAAGTTCTCCCAAGTTGTCATTTTTTCTAAGTATTTCTTCATATCAAATGTGATTTTACAGATTTTGTTTCCTAGACTTAGTTGAAAGGAATCATGAGTGTTTAAATCCATATCACTAACAGATTTCTGAATTAGCTTGCTTGCAACTGTCAATACCATGTTTAAAAATCACTTAACAATTTCTGATTCTATACTTCTCTCAGTAATCAAAAGCTCTTAGATAGAATATGCCATGTCAATAAGCAGTTTTAAGGTTTAATGACTTTAATCAACTCAGATCAACACCCACACCACTTCAAAATAAGGTGACATTGATTTTCAAGTATCTCATATAACTTCTCTGACTAAGTCAATCTCCCCTGGGATCATGTATATCTACCATGATGTTGCCACGTAGCTCTGTGAGTTTTCATTTACATATGTCATCTCTTCCTGAAAGCAGTTCTCTAAAGAGAATCCACCTCACAAACCTGAATTACCAGTATACCATAGAACCAGCAGGTACTATGCAGTGACACATTTCCTCTAACAAGGCCATACTTCCTAATCTTTCCCAAACAGTCCACTATTTGTGAACCTAGCATTGAAATACAGGAACCTTGGAGGGCCATTAACATTTAAACAACCACACTATCTATACCTACCCCCTTTTATAATATTTATCTCCATCAAAAACTTCATTTTTACTATCTCATCAATTCTTACACCTTTCACATGCATACTCCCTCTCTGCCTGGCTGACTGCTATCAGTTGGTCCAGTCTCAGCAGTCTCACCCCTTGACCATACTTTGTGCTCACATACAGCTTTATATTTTATCTACCAAGAAATGGAATATACTACATTTTATGTTTAAGTTTGCTTTTCTGTGTGTGGTAATCATTCTACTGTTCTATAGAATCTTCAGAACTAATTCCAGAATTAAACATATGGAATATAGATGATTAATAGTTCTTGAACAATTAACTGAACAAGATAATGAACAGAGAAAATATAACCTAGTTGTTTTTCTTTTTGACACTTGGCTTTTTCTTAATTCCATACTCCACAAAACTATAAAATCTAGTTGGCAATCATAGGGAGAAAATAACTCTTCTAAGATGTTACCTGCATAAAGTATTTTGTTTTAGAAGAAAAACCACATAACAAAATGTTTATATTCTATCCTGCTTGAATAAAATGAAAGGCTATTTACATAATCAAGTTAAATTGAATATGTTATGCATCATGACTTTTCATTTCTGATTTTAAAGTAATATACACAGTCACATTGAAAGCTAGGAGAAATCACTACATATTTGATGACTTTAGTTTACTTCATAGGGTATTCATTAATTGGAAAGAAGCTACTTTTCAAGCATTGTCTTGTACTATTTTAGAATATTCCAATTTCAACCCTTACATAGTCCTACAGACAGTATGGGCCAGTGAAGGAATAGCAGAGACATGGTTGATCCATATTAGAAAGGGAATGTGTGAAAGGATAGATAAACTTCTGTCTAACCAAGATGTTGGAGGGTTTAGTCAGAGCAATCCTAAAAAACTCACATTTGGGAATCCATGAAGTATGTGTGGACCTGGCATGAGAACAATTCTACTTCCCCAGACTTGAAAACATAATGGTGTAATTTTGGAGTCAGATTATTCACACTAAAATATATCTTCCTGCATATATATGTACACATACACATATATATTTACACATAAATGTATACATACATGTACATCATATTCAACTAGCAGGCTACAAGTTAGTGCTGCAGTTTCTGCAGAGATAGAAAAAAAGGCTATGTTACTTAATCCCCTGCTGTTTTACTATGAGGTTTTAAAAGTCAGAGACTCCGACGTGTAATAAGGACACATGCTCCACTATGTTCATAGCAGCCATATTTATAATAGTCAGAAGCTGGAAACAACCCAGAGGTCCCTCAACACAGGAATGAATACAGAAAATGTAGTACATTTACACAATGGAATATTACTCAGCTATTAAAAACCACAACTCCAGGAAATTCACAGGCAAATGGATGGAACTTGAAAATAACGTCCTGAGTGAGGTAACTCAGTCACAAGAGAACAAACACGGTATGTACTCACTAATAAGGGGATATTAGCCCAAAAGTTCAGAATACCCAAGATTCAATTCACAGACCATATGAAGCCTAAGAAGAAGAAAGACCAAAATGTGGATGCTTCAGTGCTTTTTAGAAGGCTGAACAAAATACTCACAGTAGGAAATATGGAGACAAAGTGTAGAGCAGAGACTTAATGAAAGGCCATCTAGAAACTGCCCCAATGGGGATCCATCCCATATACAACCAACCATCAAACCTGGATTCCAGGAAGTGCTTGCTGATGTAAGCCTGATATGGCTTTCTCCTGATAGGCTCTACCAGAGCTTGACAAAGACAGAGGTGGAAGCTCGCAGCCAACCATTGGACTAGCTCAGGGGTCCCCGATGGAAGAGTTGGAGAAGGGACTGAAGGAGCTGAGAGGGTTTGCAACCCCATGCAGGGAGCATCAGTGTCAAAGGCCAGACCCCCACAAAGCTCCCGGGGACTGGACCATCAACCAAAGAATACACATGAAGTGACCAACCCATGGTGCTTGCCACATATATGGCAGAGGATGACCTTGTTGGACATCAGTGGGAGGGGAGGCCCTTAGACCTGAGGGTGTTCAATGCCCTAGTGTAGGAGAATTCCAGGGTGGGAGGACATGGGTGGGTGGGTGGGATAGCAGCCTCATAGAGGCAGGGGAAACGGGGATTGGATAGAGGATTTCTGAAGGGAAGACCTGGAAAGAGGAAAGCATTTGAAATGTAAATAAAGAAAATATCCAATCAAAATACACACACACACACACACACACACACACACACAAGAAAAGCTTTTGTTTTAACATATGACACTGACTAGCAAAAAAAAAAAAAAAGTCACTAGAGACCAAATTTTCTAAAACATGGGACAAAATACAGAACATCATTGAGAACACACTAACTATAGAGCCACTTGGGTAAGTAAAAAAAATCAAAAAATATATATAATACCCCAGCTTCCACCTTCAGAGTGTTTTCAGTCTATGGCATGCACAGAGCAAAGCAAGCAGGAAGCTGGCACTTTCTACAAGTGATGGAGTTCAGACTCTGTGGAGGAGGGTTATGTCAAGGCATAGGTTTTACAAGGCAGATTTTTCTACAGAAAGAGAATGCTGAAACTTCAGGATACAGAATAGTTGGTATAAATTTATAGTATTTACTTCTGTGTCATGGTTATCACAGTAATAAAATTACACATAACAACAAAGCTTGAAGATATTTACAAAATTAGAAAAGCATTTAGGCTACAAAGATGGCTTAGCAATTAGAAGAACTTGCTGCTCTTACAGATGGTGCAGGTGTAGTTCCCCTGTTTGCAACCTTTTTGAATTCCAGTTCCAGAACATTCAATGCCCTCTTCTGCCATTTTCAAGCACTAGGCACATACATGGTACACATACATCATCCAGGGAAACACTCACACACATAAAATGAAAGAATAAATGAAAATATTCACCATGCAACAACATATAATTCATAAGAGGAGTTCCATGAGCATTACATGACATGCAAACAAATAAGAAAATATGACTCATAGTAAAGGTAAAACTTGGTTCATTTAAACTAACCCAGAACAATAATGTATAATTGGCACTGATTTAAAGGGCTTTCATTTTTCTCTTTAGCTAGATAGAACTTTAGAAGGCTTTGTACCTATAGGAGCAAACTTCATTGTACTGGCTGGTTTTGTGTGCCAACTTGACACAGGCTGGAGTTATCACAGAGGAAGGAGCTTCAGTTGGGGAAGTGCCTCCATGAGATCCAGCTGTGGGGCATTTTCTCAATTAGTGAACAAGGGGTAGGGACCCTTGTGGGTGGTGCCATCCCTGGGCTGGAAGTCTTGGGTTCTATAAGAGAGCAGGTTGAGCAAGCCAGGGGAAGCAAGCCAGTAAGGAACATCCCTCTATGGCCTTTGCGTCAGCTCCTGCTTTCTGACCTGCTTGAGTTCCAGTCCTGACTTCCTCTGGTGATGAACAGCAGTGTGGAAGTAAGCTGAATAAACCCTTTCCTCCCCAACTTGTTTCTTGGTCATGATGTTTGTGTAGGAATAGAAACCCTAACTAAAACATTCATCTTTCTTGGGACAATAATTTTCAATAAACTGATGCTTATAAAATTTATCTCTGATCCTGTGAAGCTTAGATCTTTTCTTAGCCATTTGCAGTCCATAAAAGTCTTATCAAAACCTAGAAGCCATCTTCTTAAAACAAACACTGAAAGAGTCCAGGTTTTCAGCTTCCTTGATAAGGTAAACTTAAACACATAGGCAAGTTAGCAAACAAATCTGGCCTCTGGGAAGAAAATGACATTAGAAAACCCATTAATTAAAAGATTCATTGACCAAAGTAACTTGCTAACTTTTCCACTAAGTTCCATTAGTTCACCTGGTGAAGTTATATATGAGCCAACAGTATAACAGCATGAAGCTATGTAATCTATCTGTAACTAAATTCCTAAGCAAAGGCAAGATCTATTTGAAAAACAAGTAATTATCAGAAATTTCCCAAATGTTATATAAAGTATGCATGCAGATTCTAAAATTTAAGCAAGCCTCAAGAACACAGATGAATACTACCCTAACACACATCAAAACAAGAAGTTTAAAAACAAGTTATTAAGAAACAAACAACTTTAAAACAGAGAAAAGACGTATCGACAATCATAACAACAATGTCCTTGTGAATATATAAACTGAGAAAGGATGGTTGATAGTGGAATGAAATCTGTAGGGCTGTACTTATGTATAGCTCTGTGGAAATTAAACCAAGGTGTCAGGCAGTTATTCAGTAGTATTCTGAAGGACCACATTAGTGCAGATATCACAAGAAACATGTGAACTAGATACATGCAAAGCTATAGTTCTCAAATTTAACAATCTACCTAGAAGTGGAAAAGGAGAAGTATAAAATTACAACTGGATTAAATTGAAACCTGAAAATGTTACATTTCATGAACCAGATTAGCATAAGTGTATTAGTCAGATTAAGAGGCAAAGTATCAAAGCATCAACTGATAATGATATAGGTGAAAGGTGTTTCATTACAGCACTGTTCAGAAGAGCAAAGACTGAAAAGAGATAATGTGTATCATTAGGGAACTAATTAAACTGTAGAACCATTATACTGGGAAACATTCTGCAGCCTTCTGTAACTCGAATTATCTCTGCACCAGTTGATTTAATGTTTTGTCTACAAGGTGTTGAGTAAACACTGAAAGTTAAGAACGAGCATTTAGGTTGGCAAGGGGCAGGGCAGCGCGATGATGCAATCTGTCCAAGTGCTCCACTGGGCGGGGCAGGTCTGTGCTGTTGCCTGAGGAGCGTCCTCCATCGTGTTAGCGGATAGACAGAAAACTCAAGAAAGATGTCTAAGCACAGCCAATGCAGTTTATAAATCCAGAAACTCCTGGCTATGTTGGATTTGCAAATCTTCCCAATCAAGTTCACTGAAAGTCAGTGAGAAGGGGTTTCGAGTTCATTCTGATGGTGGTTGGTGAATTTGGTCTAGGAAAATCAACTCTCATAAACAGCTTATTTCTGACTGATCTCTACCCAGAAAGAATTATACCTGGAGCTGCAGAGAAAATTGAAAGAACTGTCCAGACAGAAGCTTCGACTATTGAAATTGAAGAGCCGGGTGTGAAGTTGCGGCTTACAGTAGTGGACACACCCGGCTATGGGGATGCCATCAACTGCAGGGATTGTTGCAAGACAATTATCTCCTACATTGATGAGCAATTTGATCACTACCTACATGATGAGAGTAGACTAAACAGGCGACACATCATTGATAACAGGGTACATTGTTGCTTCTACTTCATTTCACCTTTTGGACGTGAACTGAAGCCCTTAGATGTTGCATTTATGAAAGCGATACACAATAAAGTGAATATTGTGCCTGTCATTGCAAAAGCTGACACTCTCACTCTGAAGGAGCATGAGGCACTAAAGAAAAGGATTTTGGATGAAACTGAAGAGCATAGCATTAAAATCTATCACTTACCTGATGCAGAGTCAGATGAAGATAAAGACTTTAAGGAACAGACTAGACTCCTCAAGGCCAGTAATCCCATTCTCTGTGATTGGCTCCAACCAGTTGATTGAAGCCAAAGGCAAGAAGGTTAGAGGCCGTCTCTACCCATAGGGTGTTGTAGAGGTGGAGAACCCAGAACACAATGACTTTCTGAAGCTGAGAACGATGCTCATCACCCACATGCAGGATCTACGGGAAGTGACCCAAAACCTTCACTATGAAAACTTCCGTTCTGAGAGACTGAAGAGAGGCAGCAGGAAAGTAGAGAATGAGGACATTAATAAAGACCAGATCTTGCTTGAAAAGGAGGCTGAGCTCTGCCACATGCAAGAGATGATTGCAAGGATGCAAGCGCAGATGCAGATGCAGGGTGGTGACAGTGACAGTGGGACTCTCAGGCACCATGTGTGAGGTGGCATTTTCATATTGGAAACACTTTGGATAAGAACGTCTTGCCGATAAGAACTACAGCATCCAGTTTCTTAGCCCTGTGGAAAGGACTCATCCACACACAAGTGCCTGTGTCTGAGGGTTTCAGTTGTTTTTTTGTTTGTTTGTTTGTTTGTTTGTTTAACATTTGATGATTTTGATTTTTGGTTTTATTCTTTTTTCTTTTCTTTCTTCCTCTGCCCTCTCCCCCCCCTCCCGTCCCCCAACTCCCTTTGGTATGAAGTACTTTTAACATTTATTTCATTGTTATGTTGCATTTTAAATTTTGTGAGGAAAACTCTGATATTTTATTCCTCCTGAACCACTAATGTTAGAATTTATTTCTAAGAACCAGTCAACATGTAGACTCTTAATAGTGAATTTCTTCGACATAGCTGGCCTGACTAATCACTGACAAGTACTCTTTGATTTCTATCTAGACATTTTTGTTTGCTCAGAATGTTCCTGTGTGGTGGACATGATGTACCTGTGACAGAAGTGGTTGTGCACACTTGGTGGCAAGATATTTCCTTATTAGAATGAAGTCACACTGCTAACTTTATATTTGTACAGAACACCTAAACCAATTTTGCTGCTGTAGTTCATTCGGTTAATTCATCTGCATAATTATCTGTTAACCAGGTAGAACAGAAGAAAGTTATCTAATGAGATACATGTTTATACTTAAATAGCTTTTAAAAAGCAGGATTTCAGGGTTGAATTTTAAGAGCTCTGGATTCTAGTGCCAGATCATTTTCAAACCTCTGTAGAGAAAACTCAGTACAAGGACTTTCTATACTGTGGATGCTGTTTATGCTATGCTGTGGAGAGAACCAAAGCAGCTATAAGCTCCAGCTTCATATTGTAACAAGACTCTTTATAAGGAAGAGTCAGTAAACATTTTACTCAACTAAAAAGGCAATACTTTTTTAAAGAAACCAAAATGTTTATATATTATACTGCACTTTAATGTACTTTCTATAACTAGGTGCAAAAGATCTGCCATATCAGTGGAAATCATAGTCCTTGGCTGGCATGGATCCAAACCCAGGCTTGTGATTGGGTGATGCTCTTGCACAAAAAGCCACTTGAAGTTCAAATGCCTGCCAGGGTTTCCTCTAACTCTTCCTCTTTTCAGTGATTCTTCTACTGAAAAGAAAATAGCAGTGCTGGGTGTTTTATGTGCAGACTGTCTCATCTGTTTTCAGGCACTGCCATTTACTTCAGTTTCTGTAGTATAAAATGTCTTCATGACATGAATGAAAGGCTTTTCATATCTGTGCCCCAAGCAGGCAAACTGAGTCATGCCTGGTTTATACTCTGGCACTTCCCTCTTCTACCTTGTCTTCCAATGTCATTCAGTGGCCTTAGAAAAGAAGGGGCAGGTGAAGGAGGCAGTGGTGTGGAGAAGCAAAGCCAGTGCTAGCTGTATGCTTTCATTTGCTGCAGAAGGGCTTGATTGATGATAAGGCAGGGATTTAAGTTTAATTCAGGTCAAAAGTCAATAGTACTAATAAGATTAAGCTTAAAAATGGTTATTTATAAATTACAAGGAAATATCATTTGCTCACTTTGCCCCTTCACATTGCATCACTGAGTGGTCAGGGAAGTTCACTGTGTGAAGTTCCTACCAAGAAAAGTGTCAATAGCTTTCAGTGTACCCATGTAGTCCTTTGTTTGGCTTATTTTGACATTAATTTTGTTGGAGAAAGATTTAAAAACAAAAACAAAAAATGAAGGACTTCCCAAGCATTCAGTGTGAGTCCGGTGTTTGTGAGTTAAGGCCAGCTGCATCTAAGGATGGCAGTGTGGATGTGAGGTCTTGCAGCCACAATTCTAATTCCCTTCAGTTTTACTGCTTTTGCTAACAAATACTTGCTCTTTCACTAAGAAGTAACTTGTACTTGTAGGAATGTATTTTGAAAACCTTTCACACTTCAACTTTGTATCCATTTAAATTAACCCTTTTTCAATAAAGCACTGTTTAGATATTTTTAAAAAAGAACAACCATTTATAATGTGACCAGAGTTTAAGTTACAAATCTTTATAAAATTATAGTTAGTATACATATCTACATACTATGTATCTTATATATTGTTTGGAGATTGTTGTTACTGTTGTTTGTGAGGAAT
>NW_022196895.1:86018952-86040454 GCF_008632895.1 Mastomys coucha
TGTACAATCTAATTTTCTGCAACCTTGAAGGCATCAGCTTCCAGCCTCCATCTGTTAACCTAGGCCTACAATGTTTCAGCCTCCAAGACTTATTGCTGAATAAATTCACTCTTTCTAGCTCTTTCTGAACTCTATCTATTTGGTTCAACTCAGCTGTTCTGGCTCAAACTCCTCTCCAAGCTGACTGATTCATATTGGCTTCTCTTAGCTTCTTACTGAATTACTCTGCTTGGAAAGACTGCCTCTGAACTCCATGAACTGAACTACTTCAAACTCAACTGAACACCATTGAACTGAATTCCTTCTCCCTTACTGCTCTTTAAGTAGCCCCTCATTCCTGTTTGTTTCATGAGAGTTGGGCATATCCTATCTCTATCTCATTTTTTCAAATATTTCTCTGATTTGTCACTTTGTCTGCCTTTCAATTAGACAGCATTGTTTAAGATTAAAGCTGTGTGTATTCTAGTCAGAGGAATTAAAGGTGTGAGGCATGTCTGTATTTCAGCTGGATCATATCTTTGGATGTGATCCCTTAAGAGAGCAACCATGTTGTTCAATTAAAATTCCTCTACAGGAAAATGCCATGTAGCAGCATCTTCTATAATATTTCAAGTAATTCAATTTCAATTTATTAGTTATAAACTTATTAAACTTTGGAAATTATTCTTTAATCCCCTTTCTCTACAAAACTATATTTTTCAGCTGAAAAAGAAGCTAAAGTTTTAATGTATCAAATTTATTGAGGAAAAACATTTGTGTTTGCTTTTATATAAACATTTTTTTCTAAATCTAGTTCTGTTTAATTCTTAATTATTTCCTGAAGTTTCACATGGTTACTAAAATTAAAAACACTGAGAAAATTAAATGTTTATGTTTGGATGTATTTTATTAATGAAATATATACTTTAATTTTCACTAATTAAAAAGTAATCTGAACTTCATTCACAATAAAAGAATATCCTATGGATTTTTTAGCATGGCTTTAGAAACACAAGGGTATTACCTTGCTTTTTACTCACCCCTTCTCTGACAAATGTGTTACCATGTTCTATACTTTTGTCAAAATCACAATTGTCACACAAGGATAAACATATTTTTTTAAATATTATTCCATAAGACATAAACAAGGTACCTGAATATTACCAATTTTATGATAGTATTCATTATGGTAATTTCATTAATAAAATACATCCAAACACAAACATTTAATTTTCTCATTTTATGGTAATATCCAAAGACTTCCTAGTATTTGTTTTTTTAAATAAAGTTCTTAATTTTAAAAATTTCCTCTTTTCTTTTGCACAGAAAATGGTGCTCTATAGCAAGTTTCAGAAACTATATTTGGAAGCCTGTACTTAAAAACAAAACAAAACAAAAAAACAAAAAAAAACAAAAGCCTCTCCACCTTTCTATTATCTGATACATTCAGAACAGGCAAATCTATAGCTCTAATTTAGCTAATAGTAACCTAAATAAATAAATAAATCATCCAAATCCTTTAAACAGAAGTTCTTTATCATTTTCAACAAAGTTAGAAGGCATACCTAAAAATCTTTATTCCTTGGGCATTTTAGCACATTTCCTGAAATTTAATCTGCAGCCGCAAGGGTAGAGAGGAGTGAAGAATGACTGCTAATGTACACTGGGTTTCTTTTTGTCTTAAGAAAATGTTCTAACAATGACTCTAGTGATGATATACTGCAAGTTACAAGTTAGTGAATTATATAATTTCAGTGAATGAACTCTATGTGGTATGGGATATATTTCAGTAGGTGTGCTAGGATATTTATGGTGCAGTGACTGTTGTAGTCACAAATATCATATCAGTTGTGCCTGATAACTTTCTTAAAAATCCCAAAGAACTGTTTGAAAGGCCTGAAAGAGTTTCATACAGCCCAGCCTGGAGTTGAACTAACAGAGGATGATCTTGACCTCCTGATCCTCCAGCTTCCATCTCCCAAATGCTAGAATTATAGGCATACACCACCACATCTTATTTTCACAAGCATGCAAAACTCACTCAGTGTTTCATGTGTTGTAAATTTAACCCTGACAACAAAGTTCCTAGTGTAAGATTTCATAGTTCTCAAGTTGTTAACATGGAAATGCATGCTTAAATGTGTAGCCATAATACTGCTTGCATTTTATATAAATAAATTACTCCTGAAATGCTCTGTTTTACAAGATTTTCACTAATTCTGTAGCTTAATTCTTATTAATACTACCTATAACTACATTTAATATATAGTTTTGGAAAGGAGTTTGACTTGTGTGGATTTTACCATAATCAAATAGCTGACAAAATCACTTTTCTTCTTTGGGGCTTTGTGCCAGTTCATGTAAGCAAGTCAGATATCAGAATCAGCAAAAGCTTCACAGATACTGGGCATGGGGGAAGTATCTGCAAATAGGCCCAAGTCAGCTATTTGATTTTGGTACTACTCTTCCTTAGGCCTGCAGTCTTCATTTCCCACTCTGATTAAACCTGTATGTGTATCTACTGATCATTTCCAAGTGTCACAGTCTGAGATAACAGACGAACCCACAAGAATGAAATAGTAATTGTTTCTATCCTCAAGGTGACATCATGAAGAAAAAAAAAAAGCAAAAATCATGTACTTACTACCAAATGCATGTTCTCACTACAATACACTTTTAATAACTGTGGTGACAAGAGCACCACCTAGTGGACTCTAGGAAGGCAAAGGAAAAAAGAGAAAAATACAGTTTGGGAACAGAAATTTGGGGAAAGAAAACAAATATCTATCCATAATAAGAAAGACAAAACTTCAGAAAGTATTTGGGACAGGGTATTAGGTACCAGAAACACAAAAATGCTATTAATTAAAAAAAAATAATGACTGTGTAATGATACTCTTTTTACAGCTCTTACTGCATATCTTACTCAGCTCTTGGTTATGAGAGTGACTCCAAATTACGGTTTTTAATATACAGAGTTTAGTCATTCTTTCACACTAGTCTGACTTTCCATAAATGAAGCTAAAATAAAGAAACTTATAATGTTAACCTTCAAATATATTTAGTGTTTGGAATACGCAGTTTTTAAAGTTTGTATCTTATAAACATGGATATCTTAAAATTAATGTTTTATGTTACTCCATTTAGAAGTATTTCTGAAAGAACTTCCATGTTTAGAAGTATTTCTGAAAGAACTTCCATGTTGACTTCATACACATAGAAACAATCTCAAAATTTATTCCAGTTCAGATAAACCATGTGCATTCTGTACACAGCTGTGACTTGACAAATTCTGAGTACCCTCATTCAAGTATAAATAAATAATAATTATCAAGTATTACTATACTAGTCCAATCTTTTTACAATATAATTAAAATGACTAGTAGTTGAATTCAAGTACATTTTTCATCTAAAAGTAGAAGTTATTGATTAACAGCAGAGAGAGCTCTTTGGTCACCCTCATACAACTAGTTAGACAATCAACTAGATGTATGCATATGTATTTATACACGAGGTGGGGCAGAGAAATAACAGTTGAGGAGGAATGTATTGATTGTGTTGGAAGAGACCTGCAGTTGTCAATATGGAGATGCAGTCAGGGAAAAAATATCCGATGTCCTATCAAGAAAGTAGTCAGGTATAAGGAATTCCATGTTTCTCATTGGACAGGCAGGTTTTTGTTATACTAAGTACTTCATTTTATTGGGTCAGAGCTGCTCAAATTGGGAAGGATGAATTAATTACATTAGTCAGTCAACAGATCTGAACATTAGCATCATCAAAAATATATTGACATCACACGGATAATGTGTCAACAAGTATGTGGACAGTATTAAGCTGACTAACTTTTTATAAAGTCTAACTTTATAAAACAGATGGTCTGTGAAGTGTCCATGGTCTTTCTTAGCTTTGTGATCTAGTAGTTTTAAACAGAAGGTATTAATTTAATATATGGCTTTTCAAACTAAAATTATCTAAGCAAAACCAGTGATCAATAAAATAAAAAATATTCAAAGCAGAATGTGGTGTTACAGATACATCAAACAACCTCAGGAGATAAGAGGTTGGGGGGACCCTCCAGAGCACACAAGAGACCTGGAAGGTGAGAGACTCTCAGGGCTCAAAGGAAGGGACCTTAGAAGAAATGCCCAACAGTATGGAGAGGGAACTTATAGAGTCCACCTCTAGCAGAAAGACAGGGCATCAAATAAGGGAGGGGAGAAACATCCCACAATCACAACTCTGGCCCATAATTGTTCCTCTCTGAAAGAATTGCAGGGATGAAAATGAGAAGATCCTGAGAAAAAGAAGGTCCAGCAACAGGCCCAAAGTGGGATCCAGCTCAATGGAAGGTCCTAAGACCTCGCACTATTACTGAGGCTATGGAGCGTTCACAAAAAGGGACCTAGCATGACTGCACTCTGGAAGACCCAACAAGCAGCTGAAAGAGTCAGATGCAGATATTTGCACCCAACCAATGGGCAGAAGTAGCTGACCCCTGTTGTTGAATTAGAGAAGGCTGCAAGAAGCTGAGGAGAAGGGCTATCCTGAAGAAGGACTAGCAGTCTCAATTAATCTGGACCCCCAAGATCTCTCAAACACTGGACCACCAAACAGGCAGCATGCACCAGCTGATATGAGGCCCCCAACACACATACAGTAGAGGACTGCCGGGTCTGTGTTCATTCAGAGATGATGCACCTAACCTTCAAGAGACTGCAGGCCCCAGGGAATTTAGAGATCTGTTGGGGTGGAGGTTTGGGAGGAGGTATGGGATGTGGAATAGAGGGTGGATGGGGGGGAGAATAAAATATGGAGTTTAAATAAATTAATTTTTAAAATGGCATTCACAATGGTAGCTGTGAAGCTTCAAATTAAATTTTACACTTTCAGTATCCACTGCCAAAACCAAAAACTCTGTAACAGAATTAAAATTAGAAAAAACATTTAGCTTTACATACTTTCATAACTGTTATCTGTTACTTGCATCTAGTACTCACTCCTGTATAGATGCCTTTTCTTGCTCTTTTCTTCTTGTTATATTGTACCCACATTTTCATCTGTTTACATATACACATATTATGAAAATGCTTTCAGTGTAGTATTATGTCTTCTTCTTATATTGATTGTAGCTTTAGTGTTATATTGTAGGAGAAATTGCTTCAAGTGGCAATTATACAAGATAAAATATTTTCCAAGTATTGTCTTTTTGTACACAGTTATTGGTTTATGCATTCCAGCATCTTGAATGATCCCTGAGGGGTACTGAGAATGGTTGCTAAAAAAGCTACCTGCTCATGATTCTGTAACTCTTAGTAAAGAGAGATACTCCCCAATGTGTTGGGGAGATATGATACTGAGTCTTAAAGTTCACAGTCCCTCATCCCCTGAGCACTGAAACTCTCTTCCATATAAGCTCCCCAGGACACAATCCTAACTGAGCTTCATTCAAATGCTACTCAGTGACCAATGAGTTATGAAACAGCCTGAAACAAGAACTCAGCTTACCAGTGTGTAATGAATAACTTAAAAGGTGGCCCCAACCCAGCAACTAGACTTGTGTCTGACTCTATTGGATGGAATGCTGAAATGACATGTATGTTCTAATCCTACAGGAGCACAGACTTGGTGTAATCGTAATTGCTTGTTTTTTATTCCCATTTTTTTATTTTGTTTATTTCCATTTGTCCTCTTTACATGAGATAGTATGATAATAAACTATCATGTCCTCTCAGCCAAATAACAGAAGTTTCTCTGCTAGTTCCTACATGGCTTATTTCCATTGCTGCTTTTCAGGCATTCACACCTAAATATCATTTCAGGCAGCACTAGTGAACATCCTAATGGAAACTGATTTGCATTCTGCTTCACATCTGTCCCTGCCAAAAGTTTTGTTTTTGAGTGTGTAAGTGTACCTTTAGAATGAAATTATCCAAATAATTATTGTTTATAAATACTAAAGTTAACATCTATTAAAATTTTTAAAAGTAATTAAGATAGCAAAATCTGAGTATAAATGAGTGTTTCAAAATTCATATAATATTTGGATTAAAGAAAAATAACACTCACTACCCACTTTTAAATTAAATTATTCACTAGACATCTTTGTCTCATTATTTACAGGAGTGTCTTTTCTAAACCCCAATGGGGCAGGACTTCAGACTGTAGGTTCCTCTGTTTTAAATTATATATTCAAAAAGGAAATAAATAAAAAGGTATTTATAAATGTAAAATGATATACAATGTAATAAAAAAGAATAGATTTTTAATATATATTTCAGATGTTCATATGTCATAAAAGGAAACTTTCAAAACAGGATGATATATATCAAATTTTTCTCCACTATATAAATCAGCTCTGGTATCAATACATAAGGGAATTGGTCATTGTTTACACCTTTAGGAAAAAGAAAAGAAGGCATATTGTCTGACCCAGTCTCCCTTTAAACATGTCAATTAGTTTCTCAGTGAAAAATAATAATAAAACCATATACACATAAACAAAAAGTAAAAATATGCTTAGTTTATGTTTGTGCATTAACATACATATATACTTGGAGAACAAATAAAAAACCTACATACATGCATGCATACATACATATAACATATTTATGAAGAAAAAGAAACTATCAACTTGAGAGTAGGGGCAGAACATGTGAAGAGATGGCAGAAGGGATAGAGGAAGAAAGGGATTGGGGAAAGTGATGTAGTTCTATTTCAGTTAAATAAAAACTAATTTTACAAACGAATAATGGTGTTTACTAAAAGATGAATCTTTATCCGTGGCCTAGTCTTATATAAGGATTCCCTATTTAAAGAAAGAAATTTTTAAAAATAGAAAGAAAGAAATGGTATCACTGTAATGAGAAATTGACAACTAAGAAATCTTCTATAAGAAGAAAGATATTTCATAAGATTCTTGGTCTCTATATTAAGGCACTCTCAGTATACTGATCAATTTAATAACTATATAATTCTCTTAGAGACATTTTTTATAATTTTTTCAAGTTTTATTCTTTAGTGTGTGTGTGTGTGTGTGTGTGTGTGTGTGCGCGTGTGTGTGTGTGTGCGCGCGTGCACACGCATGTATATGTCACGTGATAAAGTTATAGGAAGTAGTGAACTGCCCAACATTGGATCCTAAAAATTTAACTCAGATCCTCTAAAAGAGCAGCAAGTGCTCATAACCACCGAGTAATTTCTAATATCAACTATTTTTTATTTGTTTTATTATATGTATTTGATAAAGTGGTTATATACACAATGTATACATGAGTGCATGCGAATATGAGAAGAGAGATTTGGATCCCCTGGAGATTACAGGTGTTTGTATGCCAACAAATATAAATGCTGGGAACAGAGCTCTACAAGAATAATATATGCTCTTTACAAGTAAGCCACCTCTCCAACTCTAATTTTTAATTTTATTTAGAGTAAATCTGTTGTTATTCTAAAACTATTAGTTTGTACAAATTTATTAAATATTAGCTGATTTCTTTTTGTTACATTTATATTTTAAGAGTTGTTCAACATTTGTAAATGTTAAAAGATCTTAATTTAATGCATTTTTATATTATTATGTTTCTATTTAAAAAAAAGACTTTACAGATCCTAAATAGCATACCTGACCCCCACAATAGTTGCAAACTTAAGTGAGTTATTTCTGTATACTTAGGGTTACATTGGTAATGCCTATAAATTACCCTCTGGTAGTTTACTTAATTCTGACTCATAACTTAGTGTTTATATCTGTCTTAATTACAATTATTTAAAAAGGTCTTAGAGGGACTTTTATTACCAAAGTTGGTCCCATATGCTTCACTTTTCTTTTACATTTTTTTAAACTTTTATTGCATTATGATGAGAAAAGTTACATGATTTCGATTTATCTGAATTTGTTAATATTTAAAAACATATTTTAATTAAATAGAATTGAATCACATTCTTGTTTCCCTTTTGTACCACTGCTCCTCCCATAGACACCCCCCTCCATCCATATATATATATATGGTGGATGGAGGAAATGCCCAAGCACCAATGCAGAAAGAACTCACTCATTTTGAAAGAAAAATAAGCTTCAACATTTACTGCAGGGGGAGGGAATGGGGGGAGGGAGCTTCTACCTTTCTATTGCAAAATGAAAGAAACCCAAGTCTGTAAGAAAAAAAAAAAAAAAAACCCTCTCTTTGTCAGTAAGAAGAAGACTGCCTTGCTTTAAGGAAAAAAAAAAAACTGTCTCATAGTAAGAAACCTGCCTGCTGCTTTCTGCTATCTCTGCAGCTCCTTCTGCTCTGCTCTCTGTGTTCTATTCTGCCTCAGTTCTCTCTCCTCAACTCCTCAGCTCTGTTACAGTCTTTGTCTCCAGAGTATCCTGTCATTAGAACACAAGAAATAATCTCAATTTGTGGGGTAAAATCAAGCTTTTAATAATAATTAAGGGTATTTGATAAGGAGAGATGTAATTCTAGATTGAAAAGTGATAAAAAATAAAAAGCTTATTTCAAAAACAAAAGTAACCTTGAAGTGGATATATGGAAACTGTTTCTCATTAACACTCAGCATACTCTAATCAAAGGTAAAAATATTACTTACATTTTTCATAGCTGTAAAAAAGTACCTAACACAACAACTTAGAAGGTATATTTTGTCTCATGCCTTCAGTTTTAAATTTATTATCTGTACTGGCTGGTTTTGTGTGTCAACTTGACACAAGCTGGAGTTATAACAGAGAAAGGAGCCTCCCTTGAGGAAGTGCCTCCATGAGATCAAGCTGTAAGGCACTTTTTCAATTAATGACTGCTATACCCACTTGTCTACACCAATTATGTCTGCAGTATCGGCAGGTAAAAGCCTGATCAAGGACAAGAGGCGTTATGGCCCCAAAAGGGAGCTTGTGCCTCCTGGGTATTCTGAGTCGCTGGCATCTCCTAACTCAGACATGTTCCAGATCAGTCTTTCCAATCATCAACATGCCCTCTTATTTAAACATAAAAGTACCCCAAAAAATGATTCCTTAATGGCTAAACTTAAGATTAGGCATTGTCTCCTGACCAGCACAATGTTCCAAAATATCTTAATTCAATTCCTAGCGGTCCTTAGCTTGGAATTTCTCTCAAGGAATCTGCCTTGCCAGACAGGTTTTCTTCAGTGCTAGCAACAAAGGTCAAGCACATTCCTTAGGGCAGTCCCACAATAGTCAGAATTGTTTTACATACTAGAGAGTAATCAAAGGGCTTCCCTCACTCAAGGACATTAGCTAGAACTGTTAGCAGAACTTCCCAGTGCTTGCCTCAAGCAAGACCCAGAGAATTAGCAGGAAATGCTAGATCAGAACCTCCTAGTCCTTGCCTCCAGCAGAACCAGAGAATTAGCTGTATACCAAATATAGCCCCAGCAGGGAGGGCTCCACTGCTCTTCTGCCTGCTTCATACCTGGCTACCTGACCTTGGTGTGACAGTCACTTGTCTACATGACCTCAGTCTTGCACCCCTTGCTGTAACCCCCTCCCTGCCTACATGACTCTTGTCATCTGCCCTGCTTGCTGTATGCTATTTAAGCCTGAATTTCACCTTGTACAAATACATTCAGATCCACCACACCTGACCAGAATTCTCATCCTGTGGAAATTGGGATCCCCGCAACGAACCTGGTCCATGGCAAGTCACCAAGGAGAGAGGGCCCAGCCATTTGTGGGTGGTGCAATCCCTGGGCTGGTAGGCCTAGGTTCTATAAAAAAGCAAGCTTTTTGGTTGATGGTTTAGTCCCTGGGAGCTCTGAGGGTACTAGTTAGTTCATATTGTTGTTTGTCCTAAGGGGCTGCAAAGCTCCTTGGGTCCTTTCTCTAGCTCCTTATTGTGTAGGGGAATGTCAGGGTCAGGAAGCGGAGAGGGTGGGTTGGTAAGCAAGGGAGGTTGGGGGGAAACAGGGTTGCTTTTTTGGGGGGGAGGGGAAACTGGAAAAGGAGATATCATATGACACATAAATAAAGAAAATATTTAATTTAGAAAAAAAAAGAAAAGAAAGAAAGAAAGCTGAGCAAGCTAGGGGAAGCAAGCCAGTAAGTAACATCTCTCCATGGCCTCTGCATCAGCTCCAAGTTCCTGCCCTGTGTGAGTTTCAGTCCTGACTTCTTTTGGTAATAAACAGTAATGTGGAAGTATAAGCTGAATAAACTCTTTCCTCCCCAATTTGCTCCTTGGTCATGATGCTTGTGTAGGAATAGAAACCCTGACTAAGACACTCACTCACTCCATTTCTTACTTTGTGTGGATGTATGCTATGTCTATGTTCATGTGGGTGTATGCTCTGCATGTGTCCATGTGGGTATATGCACAATTGTGTGCAGAAGATAATGTATATGGATATCAGTATATGGATGTCAACATCAGTAGACATTGGGTATCTTCCTGGATCTTCTCTACTTACATTTTTCATAGCTGTAACACAACTATGTTTCATAACTGTACCTAACACAACAACTTATGCTTTTGAGACAATATTTATCACTGAACTTGAGTTCATAAATCTAATTAAGCTGGCTGGCAGATGAGTTCCACAAACCAACATGTGTTTTGTCTCTCCACATGTCCCAGTACTAAGATCATTAGTATATATTTTACCCAGTTTTTACATGTATGCTGGGAATCAGAAACCTTCATTTTCCACTGATGGCTCTTTATTGACTAGGACATTTCTCTAACCCTTTCAATCATTCTCAAGAACAGACAATGTGGAGTGGTGAGCTTCTCTTACAAATAAAGAAATAAACAAACAAAAAAAAGTTTCTTCCATTGTAGTTTGCCTATGGTGAGAAAGTCAAGATCTTAGTATGAGAGTTCAGGATCAGAAGGCCCTTTCTCTTAAATATCGTGGAGTTTTTACAATTTATCTATCAATAACAATTAATAAGACCAAAAAGAACATTTTAAGTAATATATTAATATGATTTCATACTGTAGCTATTGCTATATAGGATATATGTCAATTTACATATCAACTATTTGTCCAAGTGAATATCAAATACTTTTTTATTGATTTAAGTTTTATTGCATTATGAGAAAAGATACATGATTTAAATTTATCTGAATTTGTTAATAATTAAAAACATATTTTAAGTAAATAGAATTTAAACACATTCTTGTTTCCCTTTTGTACACCAACTCTTCCCAGAGACCCCCCTTTAATACCTACAATACCTTTTTTGTCATATTCTTTAAAATTTACAATATAACAATAAAAATGAGTATTATAAAAGTTGTTTGATATAAAACAACAATCAGGGCTGGTGAGATAGCTCAGTGGGTAAAAGCACCCACTGCTCTTCCAAAGGTCATGACTTCAAATCCCAACAACCACATGGTGGCTCACAACCATCTGTAATGGGATCTGATGCCCTCTTCTGATGGTCTGAAGACACCTACAGTATACACATTTATAATAATAAAAAAACAATCAATTGAATAGTCATACATAGATGCTTGTCTACAGCAATACTGAAAATACGTTTTTCTCAATATAAATTTTAAATAACTCCAAACATACTAATTGTATATTTTAAAATAATATATCACTGCTAGTATTTTTTTAAAGAAACATAAATTATAAAGTCTTTTTGTATGTTTGTTTGTTTTGTATTTAGTAGAGCTTAAAATCTTGGACCTTACTGTGGTACAAGCCCAAAATAAGAACAATTTTTAGACATTGGGTTTCATTGTAATAAGGCTGTATACTTCAATGACACTCACATCACAAAAGGATTTAACCTCCATCATAGCTAAGCTGAGAATTGACAGTTCTGCTGCACCAAGGAATGAATTGTAGACATGATTTTTGGATACAGACTTCCAGCTATGGTCAAAGCAATTTGACTTGAGTGAGTATATTTGTTCTCAGCCCACAGAGAACAGATTACATTCATTTAAGAAATGGTGTGTGGCCGGACGGTGATGGCGCATGCCTTTAATCCCAGCACTTGGGAGGCAGAGGCAGGCAGATCTCTGAGTTTGAGGCCAGCCTGGTCTACAGAGTGAGTTCCAGGACAGCCAGGGCTACACAGAGAAACCCTGTCTTGAAAAACCAAAAAGAAAAAAGAAAAAGAAAAAAGAAATGGTGTGTGTATTAAGATGGTCTATCTGTGAAGCCATTCACCAACTGTTTCAATGAACAATGGTTCTGCTTGGAGGGTGGCACAGACATTACATGAGGGTAAGAATGTGGTTCATTGGCTGTGATAATTTGTAAAAGCATTCATCTCAGAGAAAGAGTAACTTATAAAGTCCTCTTCTTCAAACTTGATACAATAGTTACTAACATCAAGCAAAGCATTCAGTCGCACTCTTTGTTGTTCTCTTACAAGCCACCTCCCAATTTAATCATCTATGTTTCTTTTGGTTGTATAAATACATTTGAAATATATAAACTGTTCTGAAAACCATAGTATAGTGTAAAAACATGAAATAAACAATACTACTAATAGAGAGGCTGAGATAGGAAAAGCATGATTTCAAGACCATTATGTGTTATTCGGCAAGACACTGTCACATACAAACAAGCAGAGAGTGTATACGAATTGTCCAATATTGGACCTATTTCTCCAGTTACTAAATTAGAGAGACAACTGGATGACAGTCAACAAATTTCTAATTCCTCATATCTTTGGATTTCAATTGATTAGGATATGTTGGTAATATTTCATATTAAGATATTAAGAAAAAGTAATTGTTAGTTCCTGTTGTTTTGTTGTAAGAGGTAGAATTAGGTTTGTGTGGGTTTGTTGAAAGATAACTTTCTTGATTCTTCTAGGGTGTAGTTTTGTTCCTTATGTTGATATTTTCCATTATCCATTGTAGGGCTGGATTTGTGGAAAGATATTGTGTAAGTTTTGTTTTGTCATGGAATATCTTGTTTTCTCCATCTATGGTAATTGAGAGTTTTGCTGGGTATAGTAGCCATGGCAGGCATTTATGTTCTCTTAGAGTCTGTATAACATCTCCCCAGGATCTTCTAGCTTTCATAGTCTCTGGTGAGAAGTCTGGTGTAATTCTGATAGGCTTGCCTTTATATATTATTTGACTTTTTTCCTTTACTGCTTTTAAAATTTTTTCTTTGTTTAGTGCATTTGGTGTTTTGATTATTATGTGATGGGAGGAATTTCTTTTCTGGTCCAGTCTATTTAAGTTCTGTAGGATTCTTGTATGTTCATAGGCATCTTTTTCTTTAAGTTAGGGAAATTTTCTTCTATAATTTTGTTGAAGATATTTACTAGCCCTTTAAGTTGGGAGTCTTCACTCTCTTCTATACCTGTTATTCTTAGGTTTGGTCTTCTCATTGTGTCCTGGATTTCCTGGAAGTTTTAGATTAGGAGCTTTTTGCTTTTTGCATTTTCTTTGACTGTTGTGTTAATGTTTTCTATGGTGTCTTCTGCCCCTAAGATTCTCTCTTCTATCTCTTGTATTCTGTTGGTGATGCTTGCATCTATGACTCCTGATTTCTTTCCTAGGTTTTCTATCTCCAGGATTGCCTCTCTTTCTGATTTCTTTATTGTTTCTATTTCAATTTTTAGATTCTGGATGGTTTTGTTCATTTCCTTCACTTGTTTGATTATGTTTTCTTGTAATTCTTTAAGGGATTTTTTTTGTTTTTCCTCTTTAAGGGCTCCTAGATTTTTACCTGTGTTCTCCTGTATTTCTTTGAGGGAGTTATTTATGTCTTTCATAAGGTCCTGTATCATCATCATGATAACTGATTTTAGATCTGAATCTTGCTTTTCTGGTGTGATGGTGTGCCCAGGACTTGCTATGGTGGGAGAATTGGGTTCTAATGAAGCCAAGTAACCTTGGTTTGTGTTGCAAATTTTCTTGTGCTAATCCCCACCCCTGCCATCTGGTTATCTCTAGTGCTACCTGGCCTGGCTAAATCTGACTTGAGCCTGTCCTTCCCCTGATCCTGGTTGTGTCAGAACTCAGAATCAAGCTGTCTCTGTGATCCTGTGATTCTGGGATCCTGTGATCCTGAGCTTGTTAGAGTGCCTGGGAGTGGAGCTTCCTCTGAGTGTTGTGAGACTGGCTATGGAGTTTGTGCCCAAGGTCTGCTTGAATATTAAATACTTAGGTGGGTAGATAACCCACTTGAACTTATTTTCCAAAACTGTAAAAGTGTGCATCATTGTGGCAGTGAGCAGTCACAGGAGTTTTAAGGGAGGAAACAATTTGCACTATCTGAACCATATAACTTATCCCTGCCTGGTCTTTATTTTCCTGCTCTAACTTGATACCCCTTTACCCAGTTAGGGAACTCTGAGCATTCAAGGAACAAAAGTGTCAGTAAACTGAGGGGGAAAGCTGCCATCTAAATGCACATGGATATTGTACATAAGGGAAAAATAATTGCCTGTCAGGCACTCTTTACTGAATTTTGTTATTGCCTGTCAGAACAATTCATGTAGAAATGAATGCCAACATTGCTGAGCATCCATCAACTGCTGATAGCCATTGATTTGCTTGGTATACATTTATTTTCTGGTGCTTTTACTTATTTGGAAAGTAGCTATTACTCTGGGCACAGGAAAGTCATTGGAATGCTTCAAGGAAGGAGATAATATGAACTAATTTAAAGTTTCAGAAACATTACTCTGGTTGGTAGACAGGAAATGAGTTAAGTAGATTAACTGTGGTATTTAAGGGACTGGAGAGTAAACCAAAGTAAAAAATTGTGATGGTTGTGCTGGAGAAATAGCAAAAATTGGAAAGAATGATAGAAGATGGAATTTAGAGGGATGATTGAAAGACTGCATTGTTTTCATTTCCTCCAATGGAATAAATAATAGCACTGATACAGCTTTGCAGAATTGGCTTTGACCTCAGAACTATGCAAATATTCCATTGTGCAGCTTTGTCTAAAAATTTGTTTAAGGCCTGTTTCTTAAAACAGGTGTATGGAACATCTCCCAGATGATAATTCCTCTTAAAGGAAAAGGTAGAAAGAGAATTTACTTGCATATAATTAATAATTCTAATCATTTATATTGGAAAAGTCAGGAAAGTGCTTTCAAACATTTGAAAATAGGCTCTAGAGAAATACATGATCTTAACCATTGTGCTATCTCTCTAGTCCCAAGATTGAGTTTTCTTTTGTGTATGTGATGCAGGCTGGCCTCACCTTTTGTTGTTGTTGTTGCTGCTGCTACTGCTGTTGGTTTTGTTTTGTTTTGTTTTGTTTTCTCTCTGCTTTAGATTCTAGATGCCTCAGGATTTTCATATATTCTCTCTCTCTCTCTCTCTCTCTCTCTCTCTCTCTCTCTCTCTCTCTCTCTCTCTCTCTCTCCCTGTCTCTCCACCTCTTTCTCTCTCTCTCTCCCTCCCTCACCTCACCATTCAAGGAGAAGTCATTTACATCTTGGTAGTTTCTGTACTGCCATCATTTACACAGACAAATTTTAAAATGTGAACAGAATTTTCACATTTATCAAAATATAGCTTACATGGTGGGAAGAATAATTCATTTTTCAAAATGAAGTATGACAGTTATTTATAATCAATGTTACTTGAATTAGTGCCTGATCTTCTAGACTTAATTTCATAGAAATGATCACTACAACCTTTTGGATTTTATAACATAATTACATAATATTACAGTTCAAGGTTTATAAACTTACAAAAAAGGAGTTAAATAAGTATGAAATTCAACATAGAAGCAACATTTTGAATAAAATCACACCTTTCCCATTGTTGTCATTGAATGTTAAATATTTCTTATTTTTTCAGTTAGATTCTTACCATTTCCCTTCTCTAAATGTCAGTGATTCAGGACTGATTTCCTTCTGAAGCACACCAGACTTTAAACACAGGTGAAGAGGTGAAGGTTCTCAAGCACAACTGTTTCCAGCCCTAACAACTGCTAACTTTTAATTACTTGGCTTTTGTTGGGCATGTATTTGATTTAAAAATTTTAGCCATCTATGAAGCTTTATACTTGTGTTCTCAGATTTCCATATATTGTAAGAGCCAAAGTCAACCTGTAATTCCTACCTTCCCAAAGGACAAGGTAACTTCCTGGAATGCTGGGAGTTGGAGTCCTTGGAAAAATAACAATGCCATATGGGAAATAAGGTAGCACTGTGCTTTTCCCTTAAAAAACTCCTACAACACATGACTTATTGCCACTCACTGGGATCTCAGAGAGTGGACCTGACCAGAGTCTGTCCTGGTTAGTATTTAACAAAAGCTTGCTCCAAATTTAGCTCAAAATTGTAGATCTGGTTTGTCTTTTGCAAATCTCAGGATTAACAGTTGACCCTTTGCATTTCATTTCCAGTAATTCTATAATACATTTCTACATGTAGCATAAAACCATTGCTTTATTATGATACATGTAGAAATTTTTATAACACATTAAAATAAGAAATACATAAATATATGTCACTAGGTATTATAGTTTAGTTTTTAAGTACTTCAGCATGTTTAATAAAATTTGGGATATTTGTGTGGTGTGTGTGCATGTGTCTGTGTGTCTGTGCGAGTATTATTTTAAAAGGCAAATAATACCAACTAGTAAAAACACCAAGTATTAACATATTATACAAATGCATATTAAAATAAAATTATTTATTTCATCAAATATAGGCCTAACTTATACTGTAAAAATAGTTTTATTTTTCTCATATATGTCAAGCAATTTAGAGTATATTTTGAGATTTGATACAGAAAAATTATAGTTGAAGAAAAAACACAACATATTTTTAAATGTATATATGTTTTGTAAACCAACTCAAAGCCAAGTTTTTTAATCAATATAACTGTTAAATAGAAGTTAACTTACCTATATACAAGGGCTTAGGAAGATAAAGCAAAATCATAAGGTCTGTACTGCACACTAGTGGCAAAAGATAATACATGCATGTGGACTTCTTTCAAGTTAAAGTTAACAATTCTATCTTACACTGAAGCTTTGTTAGGATGTCCATTGCATTGTCATCACTGCAGTCAGCCTTTGTGAAAAGAATACAGAATCTCCCATTCTTCACTACTCCTCCACACCTGATCACACAATCCTAACTCACTATCTTCCAATAATCATTATTTTATATTTAACTTCTATGAGATCATTTTTTGTTTTAGTTTTCACTTATGTCTGAGATTCACAAAGTCTTTTTGTTTCTATGCCTGATTTATTTCACTTACCACATGATCTCTAGTTCTATCCATGCTATTATACTAACAAGATTTTCATTTTCATTTTGTGTAATATATATTACACATATAAATTATGTAATAATACATTATATTATTAATGTATATATTAATATATATTATAATGAGGTCAGTGTCAGAATTTTGTTGATAATAATGAAAATAGCAATATAAAAACAGGTGGTTTTGGCCCGGTGGTGGTGGCGCACATCTTTAATCTCAGCACTTGGAGGGCAGAGGCAGGCAGATTTCTGAGTTGAAGGCCAGCTTGGTCTACAGAGTGAGTTCCAGGACAGCCAGGGCTATACAGAGAAACCTTGTCTCAAAAAATAAAAAATAAAAAATAATAAAATAAATAAAAATAAAAAACATGTGGTTTTCCTGAATAATGAAATACACTTAAAATAAATTTATACTTTTAGACAGCTTCACAAATAAATATTAAAACATATGGCAGATGACCACTTCCTAAGTGGCTGGAAAGGCTGATTAGTTATTTTATGTACTTGTGGCCACTAAATATTGCATTATTGGTATGCCTCTAAAAGCATCTGTTGTATGTGTCAAACATCTACAGGAGATGCTTAAAAGAAAATAAATAGCTGGCCCTAGTCATTCAGGAGGTAAAAACAGGAAAAGTATCAATACTTTTTAGTCAGAAGGCTATAGAATGAATGAGACCCTGTCTCAAAAGTCCAAAAGAAAAAGAAAGGAAGAGACAGAAAATAAAACAAGAAAAATGGTGTAATTTAGAACAAGGTTTCTTATGTCCTTTCCAGAATTTGATTAAGCTCAAATAGCAATATAAAAACATTTGTTTGTAAGTGATCTCAGATTTTTTATTAGATATTTTCTTTATTTACATGTCATATGATTTCTCCTTTTCCAGTTTCTGTGTTTCCCTAGTTTTTTGGAATTTTACTGATAGAATTCTATTATGAATTTTGAATATTAGCTCTTTATTTAGCTGACTGGACTAGAGTCAAAGATGTAAATACTTTCTTGTTATTTATTTCTTGTTTCTTAGATGAAGTAGTATTTTAGCATAGAAGCTGGAACCTGAACAGACTAGTTGAGTGCCAGATATCAATTTTATTAACTGGCACTTTACAAAATGTATATATGTGTGTGGTGCATATGAGCATGTGCGCTGCAAATATCTATGCCTGTTCACCTGCATCGGGTAGATGGAGGACTTGAAATCTTTTCCTCTATTATTCTCTACTATTGTAGGTGGATCTTCTCACTGGCCTTAACCTCAACTTTCTGGCTAGACTAACAGGCCATCGAGGTTCCTGGAATCTGTCTCTACCCTCCAACACTTAAGTTACAGACGTGGACTGATGCGACCCCCTCGACCAGCAAAGACACAACCTCGAGCTCTTCTTCAAGCAGTTTACTCAGGAACTTTTAACAACAACTTTTTCTGACCCCGGGGGGAAGCTCCCACAGGCTTAAGTACTCTTGTGCCAACCAACCCCAGTAAGCCACATGGGTAAAGCAGATAGGCCACTCTTATGTGAAAGCAGGCGCGACTGGCAAGCACAGCCAAATAAGGACTTGTTTGTCACTGAGAGCCTCGCTGGCTAGCAGAAGGCGGAAGCTGGCACCATCTTTAAGGCACGGCATATCACAGCTCTCCACAGTTCCCCCTTTTTTGTTTTCAAACGAAACAGGCAAGAGTAGAGGTCTGATCTTTGAAAGATGACAAAAGGGACATTGTACAGACCCTCACACAGGTGTCACCCACCCAGTGCAGGCCAGACCCGTCCGATACCATTTTTCTCAGAGGCAGGAAAACTAGGGTATCAACCTGCATTCAATCAGACATGCTCTTCTCGGGGCTGCTTGCTTCAAAAGCTAACCCGGAGTGCAGTGCTTCACCGTGCAGCCTGAACGTGATGGGCAATCACTGATACATGACTGTTAACCATGCCTGGGGGGACTGTCCTGCCTCAATGGCTGTAAGAGCTTGCACACTCCTAGCTGCATTATGCCTTTGGGTGAACCTGATCTTGCAAATACATCACAGGCCCACAAAGGAGACCAGCAACAAGAGACCCGTCCAAACTATTTTCCTAGATTGACAACCTGTTCATGGCGGAAAGATATTATCTCCCCTGTTAGTCCTACAATAAGGGGCCCACCTGGGCTGAGGAGGCATGGGTGTATCATATTTACTCCTAGCAGGCCACCAACCTTGCACCCAGGTGGCATTCACTTTATGAACTTGAGGTGAGGGAGGAAAGGGACAATTATCAAACCAGGCCAAAGATTGATTATATAACATAACACAATCACTATAATCACTAATATTCCTTATTACTAAAAAACATAAACTGCCTAACAAATCAAAACTTCTATTTTCACCAATACTAGCTAATTCCTTATCCAAGGGCAAAAAGGACACATCCAAACTCTTATTAGTACTAAAAAAGCAGGGAAACACTCTAGCATTATGCTGTATTGGCATGAGTCTCGGGAACACAGACAGGATCCCCCATCTCAATTCTGCACTGGAATACACTTCAGACTGATGACCACCAGCAGCAGCAGTAGACTCCTCATGATGGCACTTTCTTACAAGCCTCTTCGGGACCCACAAGGATTCTTGATGATCCTGGGGAAAAACACAAACAGAACCTCTCACCCATACCAACACTGGATCAGGGCCATGCCACAATCCAGTAAATACGTCCTTCCATTTTACATAACCCTTCAAGGATCCTCTTTGATGCTGGTGACGATCAGCCATGGAAAGGCCATCCACATCCAAATTTTAAAAATTAAGGGTAAAAAGGGCTAGGGATATTCTTTCCTTGGGGGTGCGGCCTTGGCCTATTCCCCCTTTTTGTTTTTGCAAACATTCTTTCAAGGTGCGATGAGCACGCTCCACAATTCCTTGTCCTTGAGGATTATAGGGTAATCCATGATTAAGTTGTACCTCCATCTGTTTACAGAAGGAGGCAAAAGTCTGAGCCGTGTAGGCTGGTCCATTATCTGTTTTCAGCTGCTGTGGCTTTCCCCACGCAGCCCAGGCTTCCAAGCAATGCCTTATGACATTGCGAGCCTTTTCTCCACTCAAGGGTGTAGCATGAATGACACCTGAACAGGTATCCACAGATACAAGAACATATTTTAAAGTTCCAAACTCTGAAATGTGTGTTACATCCATTTGCCAGATCTTAAGTGGCATCAACCCTCTAGGGTTCACTCCCACACTGGGTGGGTGATGATGAATCATACATTGGGGACAATCCAAGACCACCTGTCTGGCATCCACTCTAGACAAATGGAATTTCTATTGCAAGGTTCTTGCATTCACATGAAAGGTTTCATGGAATTGTCTGGCTTGATCTAAGGACGAGCTCAGGAAAATATATTCCATCCTTGTCCATTGATCAACAACATCATTTCCTTTACTTAATGGTCCAGGCAATCCTGTATGTGCTCTGATATGTTGAATATAAAAACAGCTTTTCCTTTGCCAAATTAAATCTTGTAACTCTTGTAATAAGATGCATACAGTACCACTAATCTTAATAGGGCCTGCTATCTCTAAAATTTTCACTGCATTAACCACATATGCTGAATCTAAAATCAAATTAAATGCAAATTGACATCTTTTAAACACTTCTACTACAATTTTCAATTCCACAATTTGGGGAGAGCCTGGTTGAAACTGACATAACACAGGCTCCTGATTTTCTACCATATAGGCCCCATAGCCTGTCTTTGAACCATCAGTGAAAACATTTGGTACCCCCTTAAGGGGAGACGCAGAGGTAATTTTTGGAAAAATTACAGGATGTTCCTTAAAAAATGACAGCAAGGGATGTTTTGGATAGTGATTATCAATCACTCCATCAAAACCACATTGTAAAATAGTCCAATCATCTATAGTGCCACACAAAACCTTAATCTGATGACTAGAGTAGGGCACTATAACCATGGCAGGAGCAACTCCAAAAAACTGCAAACATTGCTGTATACCATTTAAGGCTAGAGCAGCAACTGCAGTGGGGTAATGCTCTATGGATTTGGCTGGGGAAACTTTTGGATATATCCATAATAATGGTCCATCCTGCCATAATAAACCTGTAGGCTGGCCATAGGTGGAAAATACACATAATACAATGGGTTGACCTTCTTGCCATCTCTGCAAAAAGGCACTCTGTAACTTTTCTTCGATCTTCTGTAAGGCTTGCCTAGCTTCATCTGTTAATTGTCTAGGGG
The DNA here is from genome assembly GCF_008632895.1 of Mastomys coucha. NCBI lineage: Eukaryota > Metazoa > Chordata > Mammalia > Rodentia > Muridae > Mastomys > Mastomys coucha. The sequence continues at coordinate 86,040,354 of NW_022196895.1, forward strand.
AATCCAATGCCAATTCACCTACCAACATATTAAAAAGAGGTTTTAATTCATAATTTGGCAACTTCAAATAACAGCGGACCCAATTAATATCTCCTAATAAT
>NW_022196895.1:86041135-86048578 GCF_008632895.1 Mastomys coucha
GCCCATGATCTGCATTTGTTGATTAATAGCACGCAGATCATGCAGCAGCCTCCATTTCCCTGACTTCTATTTAATAACAAAAATGGGTGTATTCCAAGGTGACACAGATGGTTTTATATGCTTTAAGGATAATTGCTCAGCTACCAAAGCCTTGGCAGCACTCAATTTCTCGGAGGAGAGTGGCCACTGAGGAACCCACACTGGCTCCTCCATCTTCCAAGTTATAGGAATACCTTCCTCAGCGGCCCCTAGGAAAAACCCAGGCCCTGTCTCTTTTGTCTCTGTTGAGTGGGTATAGGACTTCTACGCCCTTGCAGATACTTCCCTATTCCAAAGCCTGGAACATACCCCATATCTTGCATCATTCTTTGGGCAGTCTGAATACTCATTGCTTAACTTGAAACCCATATCTTTCAACAGGTCCCTTCCCCAAAGGGAAATTGGCAACTCCAGTACATATGGTTGCATTACTCCGGAGTGTCTCTCCTGATCTTGACATTTCAGCTATCTTGCACTCATATCCGGAGCTTTTGCATAACCCAGACATTGCAAAGTTTGTGAGGAGGCTTGCACTGGCCATCCTGAGGTCCAAACATTTTTGGCAATAATGCTCCTATCTGCCCCTGTATCGAGCAGACCTAGAATCTTTTTGCCATCAATTGTCAACTCCAAGATAGATCATTGATCCAGATCAAGAAATAGAAAGGTGAGATCATTTCCAGTAGAGCCAATACCTTTCTCCCCTCTTTCTTTCTTATGGGCGGCAAAGCTCCAGTGAAGGCTAGGCAAGATGACAAGTTGTACAATCCTGTCTCCTGGAGGGATGGCTATAATCCCATGAGGGGAAGCTACCATGATCTTCACTACTCCAGTATAATCAGGGTCAACAACACCTGGATGCACTATAAGACCTCTCAAGGCAGAAGATGAATGCCCTAAAAGCAGGCCTACCATACCAGGATTTAGGGGTCCCTTAAAATCTGACTCTACCAGTTGGACTTCTATTCAGGGAGTCAATACGAGTCTGGTGGTGGCACAGAGGTCCAATCCTGCTGAACCTGCAGTGGCTGTCTGCCATCCCTCGGATGATGGAGGGACGGCCAACTCTCGTGGTCCTGTTCTTTGTCCTGATTCTCTACTGCCCCATATATTTGCGGGCCCTGGGGACGTGGGTCCCGCTGTCCATTTTTTGGACGGGTTCCACCATAGCCTTGAATAAGGGGCTGCCTGTTAATGTCCTTCACTGAGTGGCACTCATTATCCCAGTGGTTCCCCTTTTTGCATTTTGGACATAGCCCAGGCTGCCTGGGGCGTTGGTTGCTCCCTGTACTTTCTGTACTTCCTCTTTCAGGATATTGCCTTTTAAGGTGTCCCATCCTGCCACACTTAAAGCAAGCGCCAGAACTTCCTCCGTTATTCTGAGTCAGGCTCAAAGCCAACATTAGTCAATGGCCCCCTAACTCTCTGCAGACCTTCATTCATGTTTCAAGTCCCTTATTCTTAAAAGGAATAATAGCAGCTCTACATTCTTTTGTACATTGTTCATACACTAACTGTTTTATAAGGGGCATAGCGGCATCAAGATCCCCCAAAATCCTCCCTGCTGCCTCTACTAACCTCGCTACAAAGTCAGAGAATGGCTCCATGGGGCCCTGCAAAATCTTAGTAAGGTTGCCACTTACTTCTCCTTTATTGGGTAAAGACTTCCATGCCTTGGTGGTGATCTGATTGACTTGTTCAAAAACCTGCATAGGATACCCTGTCTGCTGATTGGCAAACCTTCCTTGTCCTAGCAACATGTCCCTATCCCAAGCAGGATTACCATTCCTTGGTAGCAGCCTGTTCTGTAGCATACTCAATGAGGAATGCCTTCCAGTCCAGATATTGCCCAGGGCTCAGACAGGCACGAGGCAAGCCGCTCCAATCGCTAGGTGTCATACAGTGTCTATTTAATGCCTCAACTTGAGCCAGAGTGAATGAGGCCATAATGCCATACATCCTAACTGATTTTGCCAAAGACTTTATGACCTTAAAATCAAGAGGCTCCTCATAGCGATTACCTCGAGCATCTTGAAAAACTGGACAAGCAAGTTGCAACTCCGATCTCACTGCTCGCCACACTTCTGGGAAAAATGAACATCCCTAGCCTCCAATAGGGGTGCTCGGGTCATTATACGGCAGAGGAGAAGGCGCTCCCCTGGCAGCCCCGCAGTTGTCTCTGGGTCTTTACCTACTTCCCTCTTCTTCTTTCTTTCCTTCAGAGAATGTTTCTCTACCCTTTCAATCAGAGCTTGAAGCTCCTCATCAGTATCTGACCAGTCTGTGTCAGAATCCTCCCTCCCGCTCGACTTAACCAAGCATTCCTCTTTTAACATTTCTAAGGCAGTCTGTCCCTCCTCCACTGCCTTACAGCACCTCTGATCCTCCAAACAACTCCTAACAAGTCTCCACACTGGTCTTACCCCTGATTTAAGCGCTCCCTGGCCCCAGGCAAAATCCAGGTCCTTCCCTAGTTTATCCCAACAAACAATGGTCAGATTACCAGAGACCGTGAACCAAGGAGCAATGGTATTGCACTCGCTCAAAAACCTTTCCAGGGTGCTCTTCCTGATCTTTAGACTTTTAGACAAAAGCAGCTCCTGAAGAGCCAAAAAAATTGGATGCAAATGTGAAGCGCCCATGACTTTATTTACTTTCGGTTCACTACTGCCACGAACTTCCTCACTCAATGCCTGAGACTTTATCGAGACTTTATCGCTGCTCAATTCCGCGGTCTTTATGGTCCCACCTTACCTTGGGAACTTACCAGTGCTGCCCTGACTGCAAGAAGTTCTGAGCCTTCTCAGGTTCCCCGTGCGGGCCACCAGTTGATGCGACCCCCTCGACCAGCAAAGAAGATACAACCTTGAGCTCTTCTTCAAGCAGTTTATTCAGGAACTTTTAACAACTTTTTCTGACTCCAGGGGGAAGCTCCCAAAGGCTTAAGTACTCTTGTGCCAACCAACCCTGGTAAGCCACATGGGTAAAGCAGATAGGCCACTCTTATGCAAAAGCAGGTGTAACTGGCAAGCAGAGCCAAATAAGGACTTGTTTGTCATGAGAGCGCTCGCTGTCGGGCTAGCAGAAGGCAGAAGCTGGCACCATCTTTAAGGTGTAGCACATCGCAGGTCTCCACAGTGGACAGCCATGTCTGATTTTTTAAATTTTATTTTATTATTTTAATTTACTTTTTATTCTTCTTTGATCCTTTCTTACAGTCCAGTCTTTATCCCCCTCCCAGTCTGTCCCTCGACTGCTCCCCATCCCATCCCTCCTCCCCACTGACCCATTTCCAAGAAGATGCACACCTTCCACCCCCATCCCATCAAACCTCCCCATTCCCTGGGTCCTCAAGTCTCTCCAGGGTTAGGTGCATCTTCTCTCACTGAGGCCAGACCAGGCACTCTTCTGCTATATATGTGTCTGGGCCCTCATATCAGCTGGTGTATGCTACTTGGTTGGTGGCTCAGTATCTGAAAGATCTCTGGGGTCCAGGTCAGTTGAGACTGCTAGTCTTCCTATGGGGCCATCCTCCTTCTCAGTTTCTTTCAGCTTTCCCCAATTCAACCACAGGGGTCCTGGCTTTTGTCCATTGGTTGGGTATTAGTATCTGTATCTGATTCTTTCAGCTGCTTGTTGGGCCACCAGAGAGCAGCCATGCTGGGTTCTTGTCTGCAAGCATACCACAGCATCATTAACAGTGTCAGGCCCCTGGGCCTCCCCTTGAGGTGGATCCCAATGTGGGCCTGTCATTGGACCTCTTTCTCTCATCCTGTTTTCCATTTTTGTCCCTGCAGTTCCTTCAGTCGGGAACAAATCTGGGTCAGGGCTTTTGACTGTGAGATGGCAACCCCATCCCTCCACTTGCTGTTCTGTCCCTTTGAATCCTGAGAATCTCTCACCTCCCAGGTCTCCAGTACATTCTAGAAGGTCCCCCCCCCAATCTCCTACCTCTTGAGGTTGCTTGTTTCCATTCTTTCTGCTGGCCTTCAGGGCTTCAGTCCTGTTCCCCCACCACCACCATACCTAATTATATTCCCCCTTCCTCTCCCTGTCCCTCATTCATAACTAAGTATTAACCATACCTAATTATATATATATATATAATTATATACATATTTTATTTTAAAAACTTGAATGTTCCTAGTCTAAGAGATAAGATAAAAGATAAGAAGCAGTTCATGTTTTAACATGAATAGTCTCAAGTATGATAAATAAACACATACAAACAGGAAAATAATATGTATGGAGTTCTTTTTATGTATGTGTATATTGATATTAATATCTGCACTGAAAAGTTTATTTAAAAACCTAAGTGAGCATTTGATTTTTGTGTTAGGTTTGTTAAATCTCTTTTGGAACTCCATTTAGCCTCCTCTAGTTAAATAATCTTGATTGTAGGAAAGATGTTAATATCACTGTGAAGTAGTTCCCTCCTTTGGAAAACAAAAGTATTTGTTTTGTTTTATAAAAGGAATTATTTAGTTATATGTTAATTATTCTGCAATGGATTTTAGAAGGTTTACAACTAAAACCCCAGTGAAAATAATACATGTTCCCCCTGCCCTCAAACAGACAATGTAGTATATCAAAGATGGAAAAGAAAATTCTACATGTTTTCTGTAAGTGAAAGGCTGGTATATTTTGAATTTCAGGAACCAGAATAACAGCTACTAAATTTAGTGTATATAATTGAATTGAGCAAGCTGCATGCATGTACAAAAAATAAAATCCTTTCTGAGCTAAGGTTGTACATACAGAAGTTGTGTGGTAAAAGCACTGAAAGGAGAGGTCAGTTGGGGAGGCTAGTGTGGGTTAAATGTTGGTATTCCCCTAAATTTATATAAACATGGTAATATGTTAGGAGGTAGAACATTCAATGTGTGGTTTGTTCATGAGGTAGAGGAGTTTTAATCCAGCAATGTGGCTGCTCTGGCAAGGGATCACATTCAAAGACCTATTAGGTCTATGTGATCCAGATGGAATGACACACCTTTTATTGCTCTGGCTGTAATGCAGACACATCCTTTGTACACAGCTTTGTACACAGCCAAATAATGAAGATAAAGTTAGTTTGTAGAAGAAAGAAGCCATGTTTGAAAGTGATGTTTAATTGAGGAGCAGACAAAGTGACTAATCAGAGAATGATTTGACAGAATGAGTCAGAGTTAGGATATGTTCAACTCTCATGAGAACAGAAAGAGGACTTAAGAGAGCAGCACACATACACATACAGAAAAAGAGAGAGAGAGAGAGAGAGAGAGAGAGAGAGAGAGAGAGAGAGAGAGAGAGAGAGATTTTACCAGGACAGTTCCAGAAACAGATTACAGGTGAAGACAGAATGACCCCAAAGAGTGAGAAGGAGCCAGAAGATTAGAGCAGATTGCCAAAATTACTTTGAGACCAAGCAGAACAATTCAGTCAGAAATTGAGAGAAACCAGTTTGAATCAATTAGTTTAGAGAGGAGTTTTAGCCAGAAGAATTGAGTTGAACCAGCCAGCCAGAGTTCAGGGTGAACTTTCTCAGCAGTAAGCTTCCAAGACAATGGGTAAAAGTTACATTTACATCTGGTGAATTTTTACAGTGGTAAGAATCTTATGAATGAGATTAGTGTCTTCCTTAGGAAACTCAAATGAGCTCTCCAGCCCTTTCACTGAGTGAAGATTCAGGGAGAAGTGAGGATATATATGTAATCCTTAAATATATGTGGGACTCCCAACGGCTTCTAAATGTTTGGATGTTTTAGTCTTGAAATTCTAAGCACCAAAGGTAACTTCAAACCTGCTTCTATTCAAAATTACCACCAGCAAAAAAAAAAAATAATAATAATAGGCCTAAGAGATAGAAATACTGACAAAATCACTATTCAAGTCCTTGTTGTTATTCAAGTACTACAACATTATTTCAGTCTTTTGGGACTCTAGACATGGACATAGACAGGTCCTTCTATGACATATGTGAGCATGGCTTCATGTCAAACTGACAGAAATAGTTCAAACTCCCCACAGATGAACTTAGAGAACAATTACAGAAGCCATGAAAAGTTCTAAACTTCAAAAATGTTCTGTTCCTATAACATAAACATATGTTATATGTTCATTGTGGGTAGTAAAACACTTTGTATTTTAAAAATTGTGACATCCAGAGCAAATGTAAAAATTAAAGTTTTTATCATGCTTAATATGACATAAAACATATGAAGTAAGATATACCACAAATTTGTCAGCAATTTATTGAAGTGGAACATGATATGACTATAATTTTTTTAACTTTTATTGCATTATGAAGAGAAAAGTTACATGATTTCAATTTATCTGAATTTGTTAACATTTAAAAACATTTTAATTGAATAGAATTGAATCACATTCTTGTTTTCATTTAGTACCACCTCTCCTCCCAGAGACCCCCCTTCAATACCTACAATATCCTTTTTGTCATATTCGTTAAAATTTATAAAATATTATAACAATAAAATAAGTATTATAAAAGTTGTTTGATATAAAACAAAAATCAATTTAACAGCCTTATGTAGATGCCCATCTACAGCAATAGTGAAAATACATTTTTCTCAATATGAATTTTAAATAACTCCAAACATATTAACTGTATACTTAAAAACAGTACATCACTACTAGTATTTTCTTAAATGAACATGAATATATAAAGTCTTTTTGTTTGTTTGTTTTGTATTTCGTAGAGTTTAAAATCTTGGCTTTTACTGTGGTACAAGCCCAAAGTAAGAACAACTTTTAGACATTGGGTTTAATTGTAATAGGGCTGTATTTCAATAACCCTCACATCACCAAAGGATTTTACCTCCATTGTAGTTAAGCTGAGAGTTGATAGTTCTGCTGCACCAAGAAATGAATTGTAGGCTCAATTTTTGGATACAGACTTCCTGCTATGGTCAAAGCTATTTGACTTGAGTGAGTGACTTTATTCTCAGCCCACAGAGAACAGATTACATTCATTTAAGAAATGGTATAGGTATTAAGATGGTCTATTCATAAAGTCATTCGCCAACTGTTTCAATGAACAATGGTTCTGCTTGGAGGGTGGCACAGACATTAGGTGAGGGTAAGAATTTGGTTCATCAGCTGTGATAATTTGGAAAAGTATTCATCTCAGAGAAAGAGTAACTTATAAAGTCCTCTTCTTCAAACTTGATACAAGAGTTACAAATGTCAAGCAAAGCATTCAGTCTTACTCCTTGTTGTTCTCTTACAAGCCGCCTCCCTAGTTAATCATCTGTTTCTTTTGGGTATATAAATACTTTTGAAATATATAAGCTGTTCTGAAAAAACACAGTATACTGTAAAAACATGAGATAAACAGTACTACTAATAGAGAGACTGAGATAGGAGAAGCAAGATTTCAAGACCCTTATGTTGTACACAGCCAGA
>NW_022196895.1:86048830-86053877 GCF_008632895.1 Mastomys coucha
TCAACAAATTTCCAATTCCTCATATTATTGGATTTCAATTAATTAGGATATATTGGTAATATTAATTTCCAAATTAATATATTAAGAAAAAGTAATTGTCACTTCCTGTTGTTTTTGTTGTAAAAGGTGGAATATGTTTCTGTGGATTTGTTGAAAGATTACCTTCTTGCTTCTTCTAGGGTGTAGTTTTGCTCCTTATGTTGATGTTTTACATCCACTATCCTTTGTAGGGCTGGATTTGTAGGAAGATATTGTGTAAATTTTGTTTTGTCATGGAATATTGTGTTTTCTCCATCTATGGTAATTGAGAGTTTTGCTGGGTATAGTAGCTTGGGCTGGCATTTGTGCTCTTCTAGGGTCTGTATGATATCTGCCCAGGATATTCTACCTTTCATAGTCTCTGGTGAGAAATCTGCCGTGATTCTAATAGGCCTGCCTTTATATGTTACTTGCCTTTTTTCCCTTACTGCTTTTAAAATTCTTTCTTTGTTTAGTGCATTTGGTGTTTTTATTATTATTATGTGATGGGAGGAATTTCTTTTCTGGTCCATTCTATTTGTAGTTCTGTAGGCTTCTTGTATGTTCATGGGCATCTCTTTCTTTAGGTTAGGGAAGTTTTCTTCTATAATTTTGTTGAAGATATTTACTGGCCCATTACCTTGGGAGTCTTCACTCTCTTCTATACCTATTATCCTTAGGTTTGGTCTTCTCATTGTGTCCTGGATTTCCTGGATGTTTTGGGTTAGGAGCTTTTTGCTTTTTGCATTTTCTTTGACTGTTGTGTCAATGTTTTCTAAGGTGTCTTCTGCCCCTGAGATTCTCTCTTCTATATCTTGCATTCTGTTTGTGAATCTTGCATCTATCTCCAGGGTTGTCTCTTTTCTGGTTTCTTTATTGATTCTATTTCTATTTTTAGATTCTGGATGGTTTTGCTCATTTCCTTCACCTGTTTGATTGTGTTTTCCTGTAGCTCTTAAGGGATTTTTGTGTTTCCTCTTTAAGAGCTTCTAGCTCTTTACCTGTGTTCTCCTGTATTTCTTTGAGGGTGCTATATATGTCTTTCTTAAGGTCCTGTATCATCATCATAATAAGTGATTTTAGATCTGAATCTTGCTTTTCTGGTGTGATGGTGTGTCCAGGACTTGCTATGGTGGGAGAATTGGGTTCTGATGATGGCAAGTCCCCTTGGTTTGTGTTGTTTATTTTGTTACACTTGCCCCCCCCCCCGCCATCTGGTTATCTCTAGTGCTACCTGCCCTTGCTAAATCTGACTGGAGCCTGTCCTTCCTGTGATCTTGGTTGTGTCAGAACTCCTCAGAGTCAAGCTGTCTCTGTGATCCTGTGATTCTGGGATCCTGTGATCCTGGGCTTGTTAGATCACCTGGGAGTGGGGCTTTCTCTGTGTCTCGTGGGATTGGCTGCAGAGTTTGCACCCAAGGTCTGCTCAGAACACTAACCCAGACAGACCAGAAGGAACCCGAGTCAGTGGGCTGGCGGATTTCCTGTGTGCCTAGTCCTGCTGTCCCGGTTACTCCCAGTGTTGGAACATATGTTGGTTCCTTCTCACCTCTGATCCTGGGTGTGTCAGAGCGCCTGGGAGTGGAGCTTCCTCTGGGTGTTGTGGGACTGGCTGCAGAGCTTGTGCCCAAGGTCTGCTCTGGACTCCAGCTCAGACAGATGGGAAGGAACCCAAGTCACTGGGCTGGTGGAGTTCCTGTGTGCCTGGTCCTGCTGGTCCCAGTTACTCCCAGTGTTGAGACAGATGTTCAAGATACTAATTTTTTAAGTGAGCAAGATGTTGGATATTTTGTCAAAAACATAAAAATGGTCATCAAGTATATAAACAGATGTTATCTGGGCAATGTAGCTCACATCTTTAATCCCAGTACTTGGGAGGGAGAGGTAGGTAGTTCTCTAAGTTCCAGGTCAGACTAGTCTACTGAGCAAGTTCCAGGACAGCCAGGGCTACACAGAGAAGCCCTGTCTTGAATAACAAACAAACAAACAAGATATTAAACATTATTATCATGAGAGTGCAAGTCAAAAATCACAGTGTGATACTGCCTTATGTGTTTAAGTTGATTATTGCAAAGGCATTGGCAAAGACATAGAGAATGTGGAACCCCTGTATATTGTTGGTAAAAATATAAATGGTATATCCACTGTGAAAGACAGTATGAAGTTTGCCCCAGTGACTAAGAACAGAACCAACCTATTAACAAACAGTCTCACACATGAGAAAATATCTAGTAGAATTTAAGTATCTTTAAGGGATTCTTATATTTCCATGGTCATTGCAGCTGTGTCCATCAATGGACAAACATAAATGAAAATTAGTTATATTGTTATAATGATGGGCCTTGAATGTCCCCTTATTGCTAAAATTTTAAAGACTTGGTCTCAACTCAGGGTTCTGTAGGGATAGAAACTTTACGATGTTGGCCAAACTTGATATCTGTTGGATCTGTTGGATCTGTGGGAGTTTAATCTTGAATAAACATTAAGACTTCTGCTACAGCTGGGCATGGTGGTTCATGCCTTTAGTCTCAGCACTCAGGAGGCAGAGGCAGGTGGATCTCTGTAAGTTTCAGACAGCCTGGTCTACAAAGCAGTTCCAAGAAAACCAGGGCTATATAGAGAAACCCTGTCTCAAAAAAACAAACAAAAAAGACACCTGCCTCTTCTGCCTTGTGATGAACAGCTTCTTATCTATCATGCACTGCTTTTCCACATGTCCTGGATCAACAAAGTCAACTCCAGTGTGAAATCTCATGAATTATTGAGCAAAACAACTTTTTCTCTTTATCTCACAGTAGCTGTCACAGTAACAGAAAGCAGATAGCACATACCTAGAATAGTGTTTTTACAGTCTATAAAGATATGGAATCTTGGGCCTGGGGATGTTACTTAGTTGGTAAGATCTTATTTATTCATACATGGGGCACTGGTTTCAATCCCTAGTACTGCATAAACCTGACATTGCAATGTATATCGGTAATCCCAGCACTTGGGAGGTAGAGGCAGGAGGTAGAGGAAGTTCAGTCATTCTTCACTACATAGGAAGTGTGAGACCAATCCCATCATGATAAATCTCTCTCTCTCTCTCTCTCTCTCTCTCTCTCTCTCTCTCTCTCTCTCTCTTTCTCTCTCTTTCCCTCCCTCATTCCCTCCTTCCCTCTCTTCTTCCCTAACCCTTCCCCTTCCCCTCTGCCTCCCGTTTCTCTTCTCTTCTCTTCTCTTCTCTTCTCTTCTCTTCTCTTCTCCTCTCTTCTCTTCTCTTCTCTGTCTTACACACACACAAAAAAAAAAAAAATTCTGATATATGTGACTGGTATATACACAAAGGACACTAGTGAAACAAGCCAATTACAGAATTCCAAACACTGCATCAATTCCAATTATTTACAATATATAAAATTAGTAAAACTCATAGAGGTGAATAATAAAACAGAAATTGCCAGGGTCTTAATAGGGAGAGGAAATGAGAATGTAATCAGTGGCTATAAATGATATGTTATGTAAGATAAATATGTTCTAAAGATCCTCTTTAAGACATAGAGCCTAGTTATTGAGGATGAGTAATGAACTTAAAATAGCATCTCTGGCAGCCTTAAATGTTCATGCTCTAAAAAGAAGCAGGCATAAAATAATAAATACATGATGATGACTTCACAGGTATTTGTGTATATACAATGTATTCAATTATATATGTTAAATCAATGTGTTAGCTTTTCAAAGGATTACAATCTAATAATGATATATAATTGGTGAAATTGAAGACAAATATTAGATAATTTACAAGGAAAAATTTGTAGCATTGAACTATAAAAGTAGACAATTAAAAGGAAAAAGTGAAATAAAATATTTGCATGTGAAGGTAATGATTATGTTTTTTAATGATCAAAGAAGATAGGTTATTCCTCATTCTGATGCAATACTATAATTGTTCACCTGTAATTCTATCATGGGAGAACTTTCTGTTCATTTGTGAATCTAGCTTGGATTATGAAGAAACATTCACATTGCTTAGCAGCTATTATAAGGTTCTTTTCTCAGATAAAGTTAATACATCTTCAACAGTCCTTTGAAATTTATTTTCAAATAAAGGATTCTCATTTGAAGTATTTCAATTGCTTTGTTTTTTTGTGTATTTGTTTTTAGTAATGTTCAAATATGACATCCAAAATGAAAATTCTTGTTTGTGTAAATTAAACCTTCAAAACAATTTTTTTTCTTAATTTCTTTTTATGCTTGTTTAAGGCTTTGTTGTTGTTAATGGTGGTGGTGACTTAAACATCTTTTTAAAAACTAGTTTTTAAAACCTGAAAGTATTAAAATTGTTTAAAAATGGGAGTTTCTCACTAAATTGGCTTGAGTTCTGGTGTCTCAGAAGTTTCACTCCCAAGTCAGTTCAGGTACTGAAGTGTTAAGACTCTACAAGGCAAACGTCAATTGATATGATCCTTTCAGATAAAATAACAGGGCTCAGTCATGTATTAGGAGTGTTAGACATCTAGGTGCTATTTCCATATAGTATATAAAATTAATCTAGGCTCCCAAAGAGCTCAAAGGAGAGTTCCAATGACATTTTCATGTAGCTCTGATCCTTAATGCCACACAAAAACTACAAGCAACTAAAGAATGCTGAAAGCAGGAGAAGTAATCTTCCACATGGAAGAACGCATCATTTGGTTATCCAATGGTCAGCCCTGAAAACACATACATATGAGTAATATTACACAGGCTGAGCATGTTGTTCTTATATATTTAGAAATACATAACAATACACAAACAGTCATGTATCAACAATTAAATAAAAAGTGGTGAATGTTGAAAAAAGAAAAGGAAGGTGGCTTTGAAGGAGCAAACAGAGGGGAATGGTGCAATTACATTATGATCTCAAAAATTAACAATCTGCTCTCTCTTTTTCTCTCTCCCTTCTCTCTTAACCTCTTACTCTTGTCTTGTCTCCCTTCATTCTCTCTCCACATGGCCATGGCCAGCCTCTACTTCTCTACCTTTTCTCTCTCTATCTCATCTATACAAT
>NW_022196895.1:86053887-86074676 GCF_008632895.1 Mastomys coucha
GTGAGTACATACCATGCACGCCCTTTTGGGTGTGAGTTACCTCACCCAGGATGATATTTTCTAGTTCTATCCATTTGCCTGCAAAACTCAGGATGTCTTTGTTCTTAATAGCTGAGTAGTATTCCATTTTGTAAATGAACCACATTTTCTGTATCCATTCTTCTATCATGAGACATCTGGGTTGTTTCCAGCTTCTGGGTATCATAAATAAGGCCACTATGAACATAGTGGAACACATGCTCCTATGGCATGGTGGGGCATCTTTTGAGTATATTACCAAGACTGGTATTGTTGGGTCTTCAGGTAGATATATTTCCAAATTTCTAAAGAACCTCCAGACTTATTTCCAGAGTGGTTGTACCAATTTGCAATTCCACCAGCAATAGAGGAGTACTCCTCTTTCTCCACATCCTCTCCAACATCTATTATCAACTGTGGTTTTGATCTTAGCCATTCTGATTGGTGTAAGGTGGAATCTCTCCCTCCTCCTCCCCCTCCTCTCCCTCCTCTTCCTGTTCCTCCTCCTCTTCCTCTTCTTCTTTGCCATTAAATGAATATTAACATAGGATTAAAACTGTATTTCCAATAATTTCTCAAATGACCTTGAATATACTTCCATCATTTGTATTATGTACCTATATGAAACATCTTTCTCAGCACTGAAATTCATAAAATCAAAATTTTACTCAACTCTAAAAAATGTTGAGGAAATAGTTGCTTATTATTATTTTAAAAAGAGGAAATGGATCACAGGGGTAGACAGAAGACAAATTCTACATAAAGACAAAAGTGAAGATTGAGATGAGGATAAACTAAGAAATGTGAAGCACCACAGTCTCTGCAGACAGCCTCTGGGACTGTGAGACAAGAAATGTCTGCCATTTTAAGCTTGTTGTGGTAACCTGTTCCAGCAAATAATCTGGCTTTTTTTTTTTTAAATTACATCCTATTTTTAGTATATGTGCTGCCAAAGCAAGCACTTAAATTACATCCTAACCATCCTCCTCCACCACCACCCCCATTCATTCCTCCTCCATTTCCCTTCAGAAAATGGAAGGCCTTCCAGGGATATCTGCCACGCCCACTTGTCTACTCCAGTCAAATCCAAAATATCGGGGGTAAAAGCCTGATTAGGATTAGAGGCAATAAGGATCCAAAAGGAGTTCTGTGCCTCCTGGATATTCAGACAGTCGCTGGTATTTCCTGACTCAGACATGTTCCAGATTAGTCTTTCCAATCGTCAACATGCCCTCTTATTTAAGCATAAAGGTACCCCAAGAAATGATTTGTAAATGGCTAAGATTGGGCATTGTTTCCTGGCCAGCACAACATTTCCAACCTATCCTAGTTTAATACCAAGTTGTCCCTAGCTTAGAATTTCTCTCAAGGAATCTGCCTTGCAAGACAGGTTTTCCTTATAGCTAGCAACAGAGGTCAAGCACTTTCTTCAGGGCAGCCCCACAATAGTTAGAACTGTTTTACATACTAGAGAGTAATCGAAGGGCTTCCACTCAAGGACATTAGCTAGAAGTGTTAGGTCAGAACCTCCTAGCCATTGCAGAACCAGACAGTTAGCATAGGAATGCCAAATTAGCCCCAGCTTCCACCTGCTTCACAACTAGATATGTGATCTTGGTTAGTAAGATCACTGACCTTGATGTGACTGTCACCTGCCTATGTGACTCCTGTCATCTGCCCTGATTGCTGTATGCTACCTAAGCCTGCTTTTCACTTTATATAGGAGGACTCGCATGCAGGACTAGCACTAGGACTCATGCTGGGACTCGCTCTCTGACTAGAACCAGAACTTAGATGGATTAGGACTCAGATTCATGCCCGGGGATGCAGCACCAGTTCAGAGGAAAGAGCTACTGCTTTACTTTAGATCCAGTGTGTTTTAGATGGCCTCAAATGTACCTTAACTGCTGAGCTGCCAGATTTACCATCTCTCTTTTGTAATGACTGTAAAAGTCTGATTCCATTTTTAAGAAATACATTCAGATCCTGTACTTTATGTGTCGTCTCTGCCATCATTTCTTCGCCAATGCCTTGTCGACCTGACTAGGACCCCGTTTCTCCCGCAGGTTGAGGGAGGCCCAGATTGGCCGGCCTGCAGCAGATATCAACCAAATTTGAGAAACAACTGGACTTGGAGGTTAATACATATTTAATTCTTGGGGTGGGGGCAGTTCTTATGCCCCATTTGCTCCCAAATAACTGCAGAGAATTTCTATGCCCATTCTAGCCCACTTTAGCTCCTGAATAAAGACACAGGGAGTTGGTATTTTTATAAAAAGGTGCACACACTAAGCTGGGCAAATTCTAAGTTCTAACCTGACTAGGCTGCTAATACCCAGCTGAATGTTCCATTACTTGCCATCTGGTCTTGGCTTGGCTTGCTTTGGTCCATGTCCCCTGATGGCTGTTCTCTCATCACCATCTCATGGAAAATCCTCCTGCTCTGTCCATGTGGTTTCTCCACACCTTCTTCTCTCTGTAGTCCTTCTCTCCCCTATCATCTCCTCTGGGACCCTCTGACTGGGATCTTAAGTCACACTCTATTTCTTCTGTCCAGCTAATTGGCTAATTGACTTTTATTAACCAATCAGAAATGATGAAAAACAATTTGTAACATATCATTAAGACCTGAGATGCTTGACTATGCCATTGTCCAGGCTGTAACCAGATATCTGGGCATAGAAATCAGCATCTGAGCCGGGCGGTGGTGGCGCACGCCTTTAATCCCAGCACTTGGGAGGCAGAAGCAGGCGGATCTCTGAGTTCGAGGCCAGCCTGGTCTACAGAGTGAGTTCCAGGACAGCCAGGGCTAAACAGAGAAACCCTGTCTCAAAAAATATAAAAAAAAAAAAAAAAAAAAATCAGCATCTGAATACACAGTCACAAAAACATCCTCCAACCAGATAGGGCAATTTGGGGGCAAGGCAGAAACACAGTGCATTGGAAACTCCCAAGTTTCTATGAGGGTGACCCTAAATAAGACTCCTAGAAATGGGGAATGCAGAGCATGAACCAGCCAACTTCTATAACCAGATTAGACTTCCAGTGGAGTGTTTGAGACACCAGCCTATGTGCAAAACCTTCGACTTACAATTTGTCCTGCCAGCATGATGTACTAGGGTAAGGGTGCCAGAGAAATTATGGGAGTAGCTAACCAATAGCTGGTCCAGCATGAGACCCATGCCACAAGATTGAGCCTACCCTTGACATTGCATAGAGGACCAAAAACCAGAGTTTGGATATCCCAGATACCTAGGATAGAACCAAACACTGACTCTATTTTATTTTATTTTATTTTATTTTGTTTTGTTTTTTGATGTTTGACCACTGGTAGGTTTTTAATCTCTCCCATATTTCCCTTCTGCTCTGCATCTGGAAATGCTGATAAAGATATGTATTTGCTCAATCTGGTGTTCATGGAAATTTCTGACTGTAGATCAAAAATGGCACTGTTCTGCTGTGTGGCACTCAATATATACCTACAGCTCAGTATTGCCCTGGAGCTCTGGTGGTAAGATCAACCTGAAACTATTATCTAATAGGTTTTCTCCACAAATTATAGCAGCCAAGACTGGAGAGATGGCTCAGGGGTTAAGAGCACTGACTACTCTGCCAGAGGTCCTGAGTTCAATTCCCAGCAACCACATGGTGGGTCACAACCATCTGTAATGGGATCTGATGCCCCCTTCTGGTGTATCTGAAGAGAGCAACAATGTACTTACATAAAATAAATAAGTCTTTTAAAAAAAAACTTAAAAAAAAATTACAGCAGCCAATTCAAGCTGAATTAAAAGTATAAAAGCAGGTTTATTTGGGAAAAGCTCTTGGTCTATTTCACCAGTCTCAGGGGACCAGACCAAAGAAGAAGTTGCCATGCAGACAGAAAGACAGGGAGCAGAGAGAGAGAGAGAGAGAGAGAGAGAGAGAGAGAGAGAGAGAGAGAGAGAGAGCAAGGAGAGAGAGAGAACAGAGAAAGCAGAGAGAGAAAGAGAGAAAACAGAAGAGAGGAGTAATGCAAAGAGAGTAATCTGGGATAGCACATGAATCCCTTTATTAGCAGCACACACCTGGTGCACCTGGTGATGGCAGATGATGACTTAAGTTGCTAGGTCCCTGAGAACAGGCCAGTGGAATTGCCTGTATATTAACAGGGTTGGGATTACAGGTCCTGGGTTTGAAGCCTAACACCCCAGTCTTTTGTTGATAATAAATGAACAAGGGGTGATGACAAGTAGTCATCTAAGACTACTTCCTGCTGACATTGAGGCATCATTACTGAGTGCTCAAAAAGCCAGAATGTTGGCCAAGTCCAGGAATAACAAGTTGCTTCACCTGCTTCCCAGGCTTTATGGACCACTGAGGCTAGGAAATTACTGTTTCAGTTGAAACAGTCTCTAATTACTTTGAAGCTGAGCTGGATGCAAAATTTGAGAAAATACCTGGAACTGGCAGGATGCTGGAACAGAACACACACACACACACACACACACACACACACACACATATGCACACACAGAGAAAATAAAGTCAAGGAGTTTAGAGAGGAATTTTTTCCCCTTAGATGTACATTTGAAAACTTTTATGTCCATGGTCTTGGTATTTAGGGAAGGGAAATCCCAAAACCAGGGAAAGAGAGAGGGATCCCACCCTCTGGAATAGGCAATAGGTGGGGAGCTTTAGGCTGCTGGTTGACAGGGATACTTATCTGGAGTCTATTTAATTCATGAGAGGTGAATTCAGTCAATTCCTTGAAGCTTACAAAAAATCTTTTTTCAAGTTTACAAAAAGATATGTTTTAGAAATATTAGTATTACCATTGTTTGTAATATGTACTGAAACCCACATAGCAGAGAAGTCAATAGACTTACATCTTTGTGTCATAGTAGAAGCTTGGGAAACAGTTTTGGGTTAAAAGCATGAACATTCTTTCAGGAAAGCTCAGGAAAGACAGAAGCCTTTTGCGGAGCAGAAGGTCCAAAAGCTCTTGATTTTCAGTATGATTACAAACCATGAAAGAGGGCCTTCTCTCTATCCAGAAAACTGGATGTATACAAATTTAGCACAATGAGATGCACTTTTAAATCTATACTTAGAAGACCACCAAAGAAAATTTAAGATCTTGAGTTTATGGCTACGGTAATAGTGGATCATAAAGTAGAGGACTTTACCAGAATTAGACTAATAATTTATTAGAACTCCATTAATTAATATTAAAACTCTGAACTATGAAATCTTAATACAACAGTAGCATACTGAGGGGGAAGAAATCTGAAGCATTTTTTTACTTCTTTTATATACCTTAAATCATTTTGTTATCTATTTAAGCTTTCACATCCTCCAATCTTCATAACTTGCATTTATCAACCTTAAAATACCTTCTAAGACCCTAAAACACTTTTTTAAGATTCTCACAATGTAAGCTTTTGTATCCTCAGATCTTACATAAACTTTACATTTTCTTCCTATCCAATTATTCACCTTGAGACACAAGTGATTGATCACTGGCATCAGTCACTGTAAAGTGAGTTTCTTTAGATAAAGGAATAATAAAATGTTTCTCTGAAACCTGTTTCCTGAGTCTGGTAACAAGGCAGACTATGTCTAGACTTAGTAGATAAGATTTAGAAGAGTGAGGCCTGTGGCCTGATTTTTATACATAAACAGGCCTGAGAAGGCTCCTGAAACCTTAGTTTCTGCTGTTAAACTGAATCATCTACAACTCTAGTCTTCAAGCACATCAGAGACCTGAGAAGGATAAATTTCACCTGAGTAAGCAGAAAGTGCAGACTAAGCAGGTTTGAAATCTGTTAAAAATGACAGAGAACTTACTGGCTACCTGGACAGTCACCCAAGGTTCCTCTGTGGTCAAGCTCAGAAGATATGACAGACTTTCCTGTGAAGTAGGGATTTTGGCAGGATTGCCTTAGCTTTGTCTAGGCAAAGTGGGACAATCAATTTCCCAGTGTCCTGCCTGTCCACAGTTAGAACAGCATGCAGCCAGTAGTCGGGCTAAAGA
Source organism: Mastomys coucha (assembly GCF_008632895.1). Lineage (NCBI taxonomy): Eukaryota > Metazoa > Chordata > Mammalia > Rodentia > Muridae > Mastomys > Mastomys coucha. The sequence goes on from NW_022196895.1 coordinate 86,059,922, forward strand.
CAAGTTTATAACCCAGTATCCAGATTTGCCACATTTAAGCCAAGTTGCAGATGGAGTTTCTTCTGCACCCATCTTCTTTGGAGGAAGTTAGGGGTGCTTTCAGGAGCTGGAAAGTCTATCACACACACACACACAAAAAAAACCCTTATATTAAACATTCTAAATGTCATATTCTTCATATCTCTTAAGTGTATGTAAACTACCTATCTATCTAAGGTATATCTATATAGGCAAACTTTGCTTGTTTCTAGTTACCTGTCTTAGGCATAACCTTGAAAATGTATACAGAAGGCTAAATAAGACTTATTCCTGTAATTAATTGCATTAGTATTTAGCATGACTACAAACATAGTTCTGGACACATTAAATATTTGATCACTTATAAGGTGACTGTTAACTTACATCTCTTAATTATCTTTAACAGTTAGTAGCTTATATAAGATTAGGACTTTGTAGCTTTATTCCTGTTTAGCTGGATAAATAATTTTTAATTGAAGCATTTTTAGTATCAAAATAACACTTTTAATCATAGATAAGGTCCATTGGGGAGACTGGCAACTTTACTGATCCTGAAAATGGGCATAATAAAGAAATCAAAACAGCCATGCCATGGGAAAAATTCATTCCAAATTACCAAGGCTGTTAGGGAGAAAAGGTGTTTATGAGCTGGAGTTGGGCCTGTGAGCAGAGACTGAGAGATCTTATTGGCCAGCACTGACCCTGACAGGGTAATAGGCATCATATTCATATGTTAATGAAATGGCCACAGTTTCTCTTGATAGAGATAAGGAAAATGACTCCCATTTTAGCAAGCAGGAACTTTCTTCAAGTTCCTGAGGGAATGGAATGTTTGTCTAAATGTCTGATCTTTGGAAAAAGACTTTCTTGGGGAACCAGACACACTATTATAGAATATTTTAGGTTTTTGTACATTTAGCTTATCCAAATGGCTAAGGCTTAAAGGACAAAGAAGTTAGATATACATTATTGTGAACCTCATTATACCTTAGGAGTTCATACATCTTAATTATTAAAAAATACCTTATTCATCAAACATATGTTGCTATTTATTTTCTAGCAGCTTTATGTTGAGCAGTTAGCAAGGACATAAGTAGACATATGTCTTAAATTAGCTGTTGTTAATTTGAATAAACCTTTTGTAAGGCTCAAAGTGAGCCTTAGCTATCAGGAGAACCCTAAATGAGACTTGAGAATGGAGTTCAATGCAAAAGCAAGAGGTTTATTGTTCCATTGCCCTGGGGCTGTCCTATACTCATAGAGAGGTAACCCCTTCTCTTTCTTTCATAAGATTTTTATACAATTTTTCAGGGCAGACTATAGCAACAGCAACTAGGTAAATAATGATGGGTGGTCCTGGCAACCTTAACATTAATTGAATGGGCAGGGAGGGGGACTCAGGGACCTTTCCTAAGGCCCAGTGAGAAGTTCCAACTTGGGGCTCTCTCACTTTATAACCTTTTTATCACCACATATACCATACCTGGAAATCAGATGTTCCTATTTCTGGTCATTGAATGAGGTCAAATTGTAATAAAATCTGAGTCTGTGAAGGAAGAGAGAAGGCACACGTAGCTTAGTGTGAGTTAGCAGCAGAAAGCCAATGGCATGGTCCACCTGTACAGGCTGCGAGAGCCCGTACCATGTAAAGGACAAAGCAGACTAAAAATTCAGACTCTAGATTTTGGAATCAAATTCACAGACAACTGATCCATACACATATCAGGAATGGTTAGATAAGGGTCAGCTTAGATCAAGTACCCACTGCAATGGGGCAGGTGCAGTGAAGAAGGAAGAGGGTAAAGCAGGGCTCAGTCAAGAAAGGGGACTTGGGGTCTAAGGCAGAATTAGCCAGGAGCTCACAGGCCACAGAAGCTGTATAGCAGCTGGGACAGGTCCTTCCTGCCTCCATCTACACCCAGGAGGTGGTGCTGTTCCACAACCCTCTGTGCATGTGTCTTGCCAGGAGAGAGCTAGTCTCCCAGGAGTGCTGACACAGGCTTGCCAACCCACAGGATGAACAACCTCTAGCCAGAAATGGCAAGAACATCTAACACAAGAGATTAACAGATGGCAAAAGGTAAATGCAAGTTCTAACCAACAGAAACCAAGACTACTTGGCATCATCAGAACCCGGTACTCCCACCACAGCAAGACCTGGATACCCCAACACACCTGAAAAGCAAGATTTGGATCTAAAACCATATCTCACAGTGCTGATAGAGGATTTTATTTTCCACTCTTACTCATTGTTGTTCTCTTACAAACCCCTCCCCAATTTATTTGTCTACATTTCTTTTGGGAATATAAATACTTTTGAAATATGTAAGCTGTTCTGAAAACTATAGTATAGTATAAAAACATAAAATAAACAATACTACTAGTAGGCTGAGATAGGAGAAGCAAGATCTCAAGACCATTATGTTGTACACAGCAAGACATTGTCATGAACAAACAAGCTAAAAGTGTATATGGATTGTATAATATTGGACATATTTCTCCAATTACCAAATTAGAGAGACAACTGGATGACAGTCAATAAATTTCTAATTCCTCAAATTTTTGGATTTCAATCAATTAGGATATGTTGGTAATATTAATATTCATATTAAGATATTAAGAATAAGTAATTGTTACTTCCTGTTGTTTTTGTTGTAAGAGGTGTGTACTGGCTGGTTTTGTGTGTCAACTTGACACAGGCTGGAGTTATAACAGAAGGGAGCTTCAGTTGGGGAAGTGCCTCCATGAGATCCAGCTGTGGGGCATTTTCTCAATAAGTGATCAACGGGGTAGGGCTCCTTGTGGGTGGTGCCATCCCTGGGCTGGAAGTCTTGGGTTCTATAAGAGAGCAGGCTGAGCAAGCCAGGGGAAGCAAGCCAGCAAGGAACATCTCTCTCCATGGCCTCTGCATCAGCTCCTGCTTCCTGACCTGCTTGAGTTCCAGTCCTGACTTCCTCTGGTGATCAACAACCATGTGGAAGTAAGCTTTCATGGTCATGATGTTTGTGCAGGAATAGAAACCCTGACTATGATAAGGTGGAATTAGGTTTATGTGGATTTGTTGAAAGATTACTTTCTTGCTTCTTCTAGGGTATAGTTTTGCTCCTTATGTTGGTGTTTTCCATCTTTATCGTTTGTAGGGCTGGATTTGTGGGAAGATATTGTGTAAATTTTGTTTTGTCATGGAATATCTTGTTTTCTCCATCTATGGTAATTGAGAGTTTTGCTGGGTATAGTAGCCTGGGCTGGCATTTGTGTTCCCTTAGGGTCTGTATGACATCTGCCCAGGATCTTCTAGCTTTCATAGTCTCTGGTGAGAAATCCACCATAATTCTGATAGGCCTGCCTTTATATGTTACTTGACCTTTTTCCCTTACTGCTTTTAAAATTCTTTCCTTGTTTAGTGCATTTGATGTTATGATTATTATGTGACGGGAAGAGTTTCTTTTCTGGTCCAGACTTTTTGGAGTTCTATAGGCTTCTTGTATGTTCATGGGCATCTCTTTCTTTAGGTTAGGGAAGTTTTCTTCTATAATTTTGTTGAAGATAGTCTTCATTCTCTTTTATACCTATTATCCTTAGGTTTGGTCTTCTCATTGCATCCTGGATTTCCTGGATGACTTGGGTTAGGAGCTATTTGCTTTTTGCATTTTCTTTGATTGTTGTGTCAATGTTTTCTATGGTGTCTTCTACCCATAAAATTCTCTCTTCTATCTCTTGTATTCTGTTGGTGATGCTTGCATCTATAACTCCTGATTTCTTTCCTAGGTTTTGTATCTCCAGGGTTGTCTCTCTTTCTGATTTCTTTATTGTTTCTATTTCAATTTTTAGATTCTGGATGGTTTTGCTCATTTCCTTCACCTGTTTAATTGTGTTTTCCTGTAGTTCTTGAAGGGATTTTTGTGTTTCTTCTTGAAGGGCTTCTAGCTGTTTACCTGTGTTCTCCTGTATTTCTTTGAGGGTGCTATTTATTCTTTCTTAAAGTCCTGTATCATCATCATGATAAGTGATTTTAGATCTGAATCTTGCTTTTCCAGTGTGATGGTGTGTCCAGGACTTGGACTTGCAATGATGGGAGTATTGGGTTCTGATGATGCCAAGTATCCTTGGTTTATGTTGCATTCTTACGCTTGCCCCGAATCATCTGGTTATCTCTAGTGCTACCTGCCCTTGCTAAATATGACTGAAGCCTGTACTTCCTGTGATCCTGATTGTGTCAGAACTCTTCAGAGTCAAGCAGTCTCTGTGATCCTGTGATTCTCGGATTCTGGGATCCTGTGACCCTGGGCTTGTTAGAGCACCTGGGAGTGGAGCTTCCTCTCAGTGTTTTGGGAATGACTGCAGAGTTTTCACCCAAGGTCTGCTCAGGGCACTGGCTGGCCCAGACAGACTGGAAGCAACCTGAGCCAGCCAGGCTGGCAGAGTTCCTGTGTGCCTGGGTCCTGCTGGTCCCAGTTACTCCCAGTGTTGGGACAGATGTTGTGTCTGTCCTCCTCACCTCTGATCCTGGGTGTGTTAGAGCACCTGGGAGTGGAGCTTCCTCTGGGTGTTGTGGGACTGGCTGCAGAGCTTGTGCCCAAGGTCTGCTCAAGGCACCAGCTCAGACAGACTGGAAGAAACCTGAGCCACTTGGCTGGTGGAGTTCCTGAGTGCCTGGTCCCACTAGTCCCAGTTACTCCCGGTGTTGGGACAGATGTTGTGTCTGTCCTCCTCACCTCTGATCCTGGGTGTGTTAGAGCACCTGGAAGTGGACCTTCCTCTGGGTATTGTGGGACAGGAAGGAACCTGAGCCACTGGGCTGGTGGAGTTCCTGTGTGCCTGGTCCCGCTGGTCTCAGTTACTCCCAGTGTTGGGACAGATGTTATGTCCTCCTCACCTCTGATCCTGGGCCCTGATAGAGGATTTTAAGAAGGACATAAATAACTCCTTTAAAGAAATACAGGAGAATATAGGTAAACAGGTAGAAGCCTTTCAAGAGGAAACACAAAAAAGTCCGTGGAAGGATTACAGGAAAACACAACCAAACAGGTGAAGGAATTGAACAAAACCATCCAGGATCTAAAAATGGAAGTAAAACAATAAAGAAATCACAAAGAGAAACAACTCAGGAGATAGAAAACCTAGGAAAGAAGTCAGGAGCCATAGATGCAAGCATCACCAACAGAATTCAAGAGATAGAAGAGAGAATCTCAGGTGCCGAAAATACCATAGAAAACATTGACACAACAATCAAAGAAAATGCAAAATTCAAAAATTTCCTAACCCAGAACATCCAGGAAATCCAGGATGCAATGAGAAGACCAAACCTAAGAATAATAGGTATAGAAAAGAGTGAAGACTCCCAATGTAATGGGCCAGCAAATATCTTCAACAAAATTATAGAAGAAAACTTCCCTAACCTAAAGAAAGAGATGCCCATGAACATACAAGAAGCCTACAGAATTCCAAATAGTTTGGGCCAGAAAAGAAATTCCTCCTGTCACATAATAATCAAAACACCAAATGCACAAAACAAAGAATATTAAAAGCAGTAATGGAAAAAGATCAAGTGACATATAAAGGCAGACTTATTAGAGTTACACCAGACTTCTCCCCAGAGACTATGAAAGCTAGAAGATCCTGGGCTGATGTCATACAGACCCTAAGAGAACACAAATGCCAGCCCAGGCTACTATACCCAGCAAAACTCTCAATTACCATAGATGGAGAAAATAAGATATTCCATGACAAAACCAAATTTATACAATATATTTCCACAAATCCAGCCCTTCAAAGGATAATAAATGGAAAACTCCAACAAAAGGATGGAAACTACATCCTAGAAAAAGCAAGAAAGTAATCTTTCAAATAAACTAAAATAAGATAGCCACATGAACAGAATTCCAACTCTAACACCAAAAATAACAGGAAGCAACAATTACTTTTCCTTAATATCCATTAATATCAATGGACTCAATTCCCCAATAAAAAGACATAGACTAACAGATTGGGTACATAAACAGGACCCAACATTTTGCTGCATACAGGAAACCCACCTCAGTGACAAAGACAGACACTACCTCAGAGTAAAAAGTTGAAAAACAATTTTCCACGCAAATGGTCCCAAGAAATAAGCTGAAGTAGCCATTCTAATATCCAATAAAATCGACTTTCAACCTAAAGTTATCAAAAAAGATAAGGAAGGACACTTCATACTCATCAAAGTTAAAGTTGACCAAGATGAACTCTCAATTCTGAACTTCTATGCTCCAAATGAAAGGGCATCCACATTCATAGATGAAACTTTACTAAAGCTCAAAGCACACATTGCACCGCACATAATAATAGTGGAAGACTTCAACACCCCACTCTCATCAATGGACAAATCATGGAAACAGAAACTAAACAGACACAGTGAAACTAACAAGTTATGAAACAAATGGATTTAACAGATATCTATAGAACATTTTATCCTAAAATAAAAGGATATACATTCTAATCAGCACCTCATGGTATCTTCTCAAAAACTGACCATATAATCGGTCACAAAACCATCCTCAACTAATACAAGTAGACTGAAATAATCCCATGCATCCTATCAGATCAGCACTGACTAAGGCAGGTCCTCAATAACAACATGAACAATAGAAAGCCCACATACATGTGGAAGCTGAACAACATTCTACTCAATGATAATTGGTCAAGAAACAAATAAGGAAAGATATTATAGACTTTTTCGAGTTTAATAAAAATAAAGCCACAGCATACTCAATCTTATGGGACACAATAAAGGCAATCCTAAGAAGAAAACTCATAGCTCTGAGTGCCTCCAAAAAGAAATTGGAGAGGGCATATGCTAGCAGTTTGACAACACATCTGAAAGCTCTAGAACAAAAAGAAGCAAATTCACACAAGAGGAATAGATCCCAGGAAATAATCAAACTCAGGACTGAAATCAACAAAGTGGAAACAAAAAGAACTATACAAAGAATCAACCAAACCAGGAGCTGATTCTTTGAGAAAATCAACAAAATAGATAAACCCTTAGCCATACTAACTAGAGGGCACAGAGACAGTATTCTAATTAACAAAATCAGAAATGAAAAGGGAGACATAACAACAGACACTGAGGAAATCCAAAAAATCAGGAGAGCCTACTACAAAAGCCTATACTCAACAAAACTGGAAAACCTGGATGAAATGGTCAATTTTCTAGACAGATACCAGGTACCAAAGTTAAATCAAGGTCAGATAAACAATCTAAATAGTCCCACATCCCCTAAAGAAAGGGAAACAGTCATTAATAGTCTCCCAACCGAAAAAATGCCCAGGACTAGATGGGTTTGGTGCAGAGTTCTATCAGACCTTCAAAGAAGATCTAATACCAGTACTCCTCAAATTATTCCACAAAATAGAAACAGAAGGTACTCTACCCAATTCATTCTATGAAGCCACAATTACTCTGATACCTAAACCACAAAAAGACCCAAGAAGGGAAGAGAACTTCAGACCAATTTCCCTTATGAATATCAGTGCAAAAATACTCAATAAAATTCTCAAAAACGGAATCCAAAAACACATTTAAAAGATCATCCTTCATGATCAAGTAGGCTTCATCCCAGGGATGCAGGGATGGGTCAATATACAGAAATCCATCAACATAATCCACTATACTAAAAAAAAAAAAAAAAACTCAAAGAAAAAAAAACATTATCATCTCATTAGATGCTGAGAAAGCATTTGACAAAATCAAACACCCCTTCATGAGAAAAGTCTTGGAAAGATCAGGAATTTAAGGCCCATACCTAAATGTAGTAAAAGCAATATACAGTAAACAAGTAGCCAACATCAAACTAAGGGAGAGAAACTTGAAGCAATCCCACTAAAATCAGGAACTAGACAAGGCTGCCCACTCTCTCCCTACCTATTCAATATTGTACTTGGAGTCCTAGCCAGAGCAATTAGACCACAAAAGAACATCAAAGGGATACAAATTGGAAAGGAAGAAGTCAAATTATCATTATTTGCAGATGATATGATAGTATACTTGAGTGACCCCAAAAATTCCACCAGAGAGCTCCTAAACCTAATAAACAACTTCAGCAAAGTAGCTGGCTATAAAATTAACTCAAGCAAATCAGAGGCCTTCCTCTACACAAAGGCTGAGAAAGAAATTAGGAAAAGAACACCCTTCACAATAGTCACAAATAATATAAAATACCTTTGTTTGACTATGACTAAGCAAGTAAAAGATCTGTATGACAAGAATTTCAAGTCTCTGAAGAAAGAAAATCGAAGACAATCTCAGAAGATGGAAAGATCTCCCATGCTCATGGATTGGCAGGATTAATATAGTAAAAATGGCTATCTTGCTGAAAGCAATCTACAGATTCAATGCAATTACCATCAAAATTCCAACTCAATTCTTCACAGAGTTAGAAAAGCAATTTGCAAATTCATCTGAAATAACAAAAAACTTAGGATAGTGAAAACAATTCTCAATAATAAAAGAACTTCTGGTGGAATCACCATCCCTGATCTCAAGCTCTACTACAGAGCTATTGTGATAAAAACTGCATGGTATAGGTAAATCAATGGAATAGAATTGAAGACCCAGAAATGATCCAACACACCTATGGTCACTTGATCTTTGACAAATGAGCTAAAACCATCCAGTGGGAAAAAAAAAAGGCAGCATTTTCAACAAATGGTGCTGGCTCAACTGGCGGTTAGCATGTAGAAGAATTCAAATCAATCCATTGTTATCTCCTTATACAAATCTCAAGTGCAAGTGGGTCAAGGACCTCCACATAAAACCAGATACACTGAAACTAATAGAAAAGAAAGTGGGGAAGAGACTCAGGCACATGGGCACAGGGGAAAATTTCCTGAAGAGAACACCAATAGCTTATGCTCTAAAATCAACAACTAACAAAAAGGACCTCATAAAATTGTAAAGCTTCTGTAAGGCAAAGGACACTGTCAGTAGGACAAAACAGCAACCAACAGATTGGGAAAAGATCTTTATCAATCCTATCTCTGATAGAGGGCTAATATCCAATATATACAAAGAACTCAAGAAGTTAGACTCCAGAGAACCAAATAGCCCTATTAAAAAATGGGGTACAGAGCTAAAAAAAGAATTTTCAACTGAGGATTCTGAATGACTGAGAAGCACCTAAAGAAATGTTCAACATCCTTTAGTCATCAGGGAAATGCAAATCAAAACAACCCTGAAATTCCATCTCACACCAGTCAGAATGGCTAAGATCAAAAACTCAGGTGACAGTTGATGCTGGTGAGGTTGTAGAGAAAGAGGAACACTACTTCATTGCTGGTGGGATTGCAAACTGGTACAACCACTATGGAAATCAGTTTGGTAGTTCCTCAAGAAATTTGACATAGTACTACCAGAGGACCCAGCTATACCACTCCTGGGCATATACCCAGAAAATGCTCCAACATGTAATAAGGACATAGACTCACTATGTTCATAGCAGCCTTATTTATAATAGCCAGAAGCTGGAAACAACCCAGATGTCCCTCAACAGAAGAATGGATACAGAAAATGTGGTACATTTACACAATGAAGTACTACTCAGCTATTAAAAACAATGAATTTATGAAATTCTTCGTGAAATAGATGGATCTGGAGAACATCATCCTGAGTGAAGTAACCCAATCACAAAAGAACACACATAGAACACTCACTGGTAAGTGGATATTAGCCCATAATACCCAAGATACAATCCACAAACCACAAGAAACTCAAGAAGAAGGAAGACCAAAGTGTGGATACTTCAATCCTTCTTAGAAGGGGGAACAAAATACCCATGGAAGGAGTTGCAGAGACCAAGTGTGGAGCAGAGACTGAAGGAAGGACAATTGAGAGACTGCCCCACCTGAGAATCCTTCCCATATACAATCACCAAACCCAAATCTCCTGAGAGGCTCTGCCAGTGCCCGACTAATATAGAAGTAAAGGCTCACAGCCATCCATTGGACTGAGCACAGGGTCCCTAATGAAGGAGCTAAAGAAAGGACCCAAGGAGGTTAAGGGGTTTGTAGCCCCATAGGACGAACAAGAATATGAACTAACCAATACCCCCAGAGCTCCCAGGGACTAAACCACCAACCAAAGAGTACACATGGTAGGACTCATGGCTCCAGCTGCATATGTAGCAGAGGATAGCCTCCATCAATGGGAGGAGAGGCCCTTGGTCCTGTGAAGGCTCTATGCCCCAGTGTAGGGGAATATCAGGGCCAGGAAACGGGAGAGGGTTAGTTGGTGAGCAGGGAAAGCAGGGGGAGGGAACAGGGTTTTTTGTTTGTTTGTTTGTTTGTTTGTTTTTTTGAGGAGAAACCAGGAAAAAGGATAACATTTGAAATGTAAATAAATAAAATATCTAATAAAGAAAAGAAAGAAAAATAAAGGGGACTTGGGCTGGAATAATGGTTCAGAGGTCAAGAGCACTGACTGCTCTTCCAGAGGTCCTGAGTTCAATTCCCAGCAACACATGGTGGCTCACACCATTGGTAATAGGATCTGATGCCCTCTTCTGGTGTGCCTAAAGACAGCTACAATGTATCCATATACATAAAATAAATAAATCTTTTAAAAAGGAAAAGAAAAGAAAAGAAAAGGAGAGAAGAGAAAAGAGAAGAGAAGAGAAGAGAAGAGAAGAGAAGAGAAGAGAAGAGAAGAGAAGAGAAGAGAAGAGAAGAGAAGAGAAGAGGAAGGGGACTTAAGTTTGTGGTGTGAGTCCTTGGAGGCATGTGTATGCCTATCAGGAGCCATTTTGCCTGCTTCTGTGAAAGTCTGCCTGGCAGGCAAAGTCAAGGCAGGTCAGGGTCTGCTGGCAGATTTCCTGGCCTTCTGATGCATGGAACAATCAGAGGGGATATACTTGAGGCTCAAGGAGAGGGTCTGAATAGTCTATTAATCTTGGTGGAAGGAACAGGGAGGCCTCTGGATGGAAACAGATATACTGTGTATATGTCAGCCATTGTTTTCCACGGCACTGTAAAATCTAAAAATGCTAAGAGAAGTAAACTGGAGGCTGGCATGGTATTGGCCTGCAGTCCTCCCAATTCTAACTTTGTTCTCTGAGTCTTCTTTCTGTCTTTCCTATAATCATCCTCACCCCAGCCTCCTCAGAGGACTGTTTTACCAGCAGGCTTGATGCATCTACAGGCATGACTAACTTGCTAGTAGGTCCTGAGCTGTAGAATATTGGCTACAGGGGAGAAATGAGAATGAAGTCACACACACACACACACACACACACACACACACACACACAGAAAGAAAGAAAGAAAGAAAGAAAGAAAGAAAGAAAGAAAGAAAGAAAGAAAGAAAGAAAGGAAGGAAGGAAGAAAGAAAGAAGGAAAAGAAAACTAGACATAAGGGAGCTCAGACAAATTGCCTGTATACCAGCAGGAATTTTCAAGATCACAAAGGATGCTAAATGGCCCTCTATTGGCCATTTAGACTAGTTACTGAGGCTAGGCCACAGAACAAAAGAAAATCAGATATTTGGGGCACAAGGTACAGGACAGTCAAAATTTTGATAAATTTTGCAGGAGACAGCCAGGGGCATCAGAGAATCTGGTTTAAACCTAGTGCTGGTCATTTTTCCAGCCTGTTCTGGACACCAAAGACTATGGAGCAGGATGCCTGATAGCCTGGGGTCAAGTAGTTGGGGTTTTGGACCAGATGTCTCTGAATACAAAAGCTCCCCAGAACAATGTCTCTGTTCTGAAGCCGACTTGCCCTGGGCAAGCCTCAACTTTGCAGGGAACTCAATGGGCCCTGAACTTGAATGAAGTACTCAGTACTTCAGGCTGTTGGGAAAGGATTAATCATTTTATCCAAAGCATACACCTGACACACCTGCCAGCATGGGGTGATGATGTAAGCAGTTGCTAGGACCCGGAGAATAGGCCAGTGGAATCACCTGTATATTAACAGGGTTAGGGTTAGGGTTCCCAGGTTTGAAGTTTAACAGTGGCACTACCACCACCCCATGCCACAAGACACATCCTTGTTAGGGTAAGTTTCCTTGTCTTGTCCTCATTCCCCATTGCTTTTCTCCTGAGAAGAGTCACTCACTCTCTAAACCACTTTCATAAGACCTCTATCTCCATCATGACTAAGATATTTCACATTTTCTAAGTGAGGATTTCAGGGTTTTATAGTTATTGGGTAGAATATAAATCATGTAAAGAAAAATATATCATAAAATAACACAATGATCTACATTATTGCATAATTAAAAGATTCTAACAGAAAACATGTCTAACTCACTGAATTGGGAACTCAGTGATACACACAGCACAGAGACAATAATGAGTTTGACCATGAAGGTAGAAAAGTGCAAAGTGCAACATATCAATTTTGGTAGAGGATATAGCTCCATGGATTCAGTACTTGCCTACTGTCTTAGTTATGGTTTTACTGCTGTGAACAGATACCATGACCAAGGCAACTCTTATAAGAACAACATTTAATTGGGGCTGGCTTACAGATTCAGAGGTTCAGTACATTATCACCAAGGTGGGAACATGGCAGCATCCAGGCAGCAATGACTATCTTGTTATATAGGACCTGAGCTGTAGAATATTGGCTACAGGGGAGGAATGAGAGTGAAGTTCCCAAAAAAAAACTAGAACAATAAGAGCTGAGAGTTCTACATCTTCATCTGAATGCTGCTAGCAGAATACTGGCTTCCATGCAGCTAGGATAAGGGTCTTAAAGCCCACACCCACAGTGACACACCTACTCCAACAAGGCCACACCTTCTAAATAGTGCCACTCGCTGGGCCGAGCATCAAACCATCACACCAACCTTGAATAAAGCTTTGAATTTGATCTGTAGCACCACATAATATCAAGCATGATGGTATTATCAAGAGGTGAAGGTAGAAGAATTAGTTGCCAAAGTCACCCGTGTCCACAAAGCAAATTCAAGACCAACCTGAACTACATAATGTCCTATTCTAAAACATAAAGCAAAAGTACATAGAAGTTTTATATAAGTTCAGTTAACATTAAAGCACTGTCCAGTTAGAGAATTTTTTTTATTTCAAGAGCTTTTAGGGGCTCAGTATATAAGAATATCATCACTCCTTTTAAGAAACAAATAAAAATTTGTGTATTTTCTACAATATTGCTCATTGCAGATGTTACTGTGATTCAAATGTTGAGTGATGTTACATTCAAATCATTTTATAAAATGTCACACACTAAACAATTTTGTATTTTTGATTAGTCTGTATTCTAAAGCAGCCTTTTGAATCTACTCACCATATTTCTGAGTAGAATTCTAAGAGATCACCAGTGACTCGGGTTCCTTCCAGTCTGTCTGGGCTGGTGGCCAGAGCAGACTGTGGGCGCAAGCTCCGCAGTCAGTCCCACAACACACACACATGCCCCACTCCCAGGTGATCTAACAAGCCCAGGATCACAGGATCCCAGAATCACAGGCTAACAGAGACAGCTTGACTCTGAAGAGTTCTGACACAACCAGGATCACAGGAAGGACAGGCTCCAGTCAGATTTAGCAAGGGCAGGTAGCACTAGAGATAACCAGATGGAGGGGGGCAAGCATAACAAAATAAACAACACAAACCAAGGGCACTTGCCATCATCAGAACCCAATTCTCCCACCATAGCAAGTCCTGGACACACCCTTACACCGGAAAAGCAAGATTCAGATATAAAATCACTTCTCATGGTGATGATACAGGACTTCAAGAAAGACATAAATAGCACCCTCAAAGAAATATAAGAGAACACAGGTAAACAGCTAGAAGCCCTTCAAGAGAAAACACAAAAATCCCTTAAAGAACTACAGGAAAACACAAACAGGTGAAGGAAATGAGCAAAACCATCCAGAATTTAAAAATGGAAATAGAAACAATAAAGAAATCAGAAAGAGAGACTACCCTGGCCATACAAAACCTAGGAAAGAAATCAGGAATCATAGATGCAAACATCACCAACAGAATACAAGAGATAGAAGAGAGAATCTCAGGGGCAGAAGACATCATAGAAAACACTGACACAACAGTCAAAGAAAATGCAAGAAGCAAAAAGTTCCTAACCCAAAACATCCAGGAAATCCAAGATGCAATGAGAAGACCAAACCTAAGGACAATAGGTATAGAAGAGAAAGAAGATTCCCAATGTAATGGGCCAGCAAATATCTTCAACAAAATTATAGAAGAAAACTTCCCTAACCTAAAGAAAGAGATGCCTATGAACATACAAGAAGCCTACAGAACTCCAAATAGACTAGACCAGAAAAGAAATTCCTCCCATCACATAATAATAAAAACACCAAATACACTAAACAAAGATAGAATTTTAAAAGCAGTAAGGGGAAAAGGTCAAGTAACATATTAAAGGCAGGTCTATCAGAATTACACCAGACTTCTAACCAGAGACTATGAAAGTTAGAAGATCCTGGGCAGATGTCATACAGACCCTAAGGGAACACAAATGCCAGCCCAGGCTACTATATACCCAGCAAAACTCTCAATTACCATAGATGGAGAAAACAAGATATTCTATGACAAAACAAAATTTACACAACATCTTTCATCAAATCCAGCCCTACAAATGATAATAGATGGAAAACATCAACATAAGGAGCAAAACTACACCCTAGAAGAAGCAAGAAAGGTACTCTTTCAACAAATCCACACAAACCTAATTCCACCTCTTACAATAAAAACAACAGGAAGTGACAATTAC
>NW_022196895.1:86075296-86093680 GCF_008632895.1 Mastomys coucha
GTATTATTTTGAAGTGTACAGTTAATATGTTTGGAGTTATTTAAAATTTATATTGAGAAAAATGTATTCTCACAGGCTGGTGAGATGGCTCAGCGGGTAAGAGCACTGACTGCTCTTCCGAAGGTCCTGAGTTCGGATCCCAGAAACCACCCATAATGAGATCGGACGCCCTCTTCTGGTGTGTCTGAAGACAGCTGCAGAAAAATTACACAGGAGCGAGCGGGGCCTGAGCGAGCGGGGCCTGAGCGAGCGGGGCCTGAGCGAGCGGGGCCTGAGCGAGCGGGGCCTGAGCGAGCTGGGCAGGAGCGGGGCCGGCAGAGGTCCTGAGATCAACAGCAGCCACACACATGATGGAACACAGTCATCTGTACAGCTACAGTGTACTCATACACATAAAAATGAAATAAAATAAATCTTTAAAAAAAATGTACTCTCACTATTGCTGTAGATGAGGATCTACACAAGACTGTTAAATGGATTGTTGTTTTATATCAAACAACTTTTATAATACTTATTTTTATTGTTATAATATTTTATAAATTTTAAGGAATATGACAAAAAAGATATTGTAGGTATTGAAGGGGGTCTCTGGGAGGAGTGGGTGTATAAAAGGGAAACAAGAATGTGATTTAATTCTATTTACTTAAAATATGTTTTTAAATGTTAAATTCAGATAAATTGAAATCATGTAACATTTCTCATCATAATGCAATAAAAGTTTTTTAAAAAAAAAGAGATCACATAAAAATGAATCACTATTTGGGAGTTCTGTGAGACTACTTGTAAGGCCTATGAATAGTTCAGGAATATCACAGTGGATATGCACTTGGTTTTCCTTGCCAGAGTACCCCTTCTATCAAACAAGATGGACAAAGAAAACTCAATGCCTGGAAATGCTAGGGTAACATTTAGATGCATGAAAAATCCCAGACATTATAAAGCTGTTAGTAAGTCAGATCATGTACAAAGAAACAAATATTAGAAGGACATCAAAACTAACAGTGAGATGGGTATAAGAAAAGAAGAATGTTTTGATTGTTTTAGAAAAGAGTGTTGGACATAAAATTGAATCTAGACAGAAATGTCCTTTTAAAATGACATATATATAATATACATTGCTAATCTCTCTCATATCTATACACCCACTTCTCCATGATCTAACAATATATCAGAAATGCTTATAAATAAAAAAGTATTTTCTAAACACTCATGAAATAAATAAAAATTACTTACTCTAAGACATACAAGAAGTAGTCAATCAAATGACATCATAGAATATTTGTGTTCTAAAATCCAAATGTTGGAGAAATTAAAAAGACTATGAAAACCCAGTCTGAAATTTTAGAAAATATCAGTAGGTTGAATAAAAAGATGAAAGATAAATTCATACTATATATACATATTTCCTCTATTTCTGCTAAATTGCTAAAAAAAATACAATGAAAAATGTTTGGCAAATGATGGCTGAAATTATCAAGTGTTCTTTCAAAAATTGTAGCTAAATGGCTGTAATCTTTAGTCTGATAATATTCTGAAAGGCTTGATATTTATCAGACTATGAGAGGGATGAATAAGGTACTCATTTTCTAAATGCTGAATTAGAAAGCACTGCTTTAAATCTGAAATAGACTCAACCCTGCGGCATTTTTGGATTTCTATTTGTGGTTTAAATATATATGGCACACAAAATGCCTCCCTAGGCAAAGTGATGACAGCAATATTCCCTTGGTATTGTCTTACTGTGGCGTTTAAAGCATTCTGTATCATGCTAACAAGAAAATGCAGCTTAGATTACAACAGACAGACAGAAAGACAGACATGTATCCTGCCATTTGGACTAATCTCTATGCTGCAAAGACAATAAAGAGCATACTTACTTACAGATAGACCAATTGGCTCTTTAAAGGTAGTTCTCTCCTGTCACATCTGTCTCTTAATAAGCCCTAAAAACAGCATCTCTTGAGGCAGGTGACTATTCTCTTCTGTTCTTCCCAGAGGAGAGGTTTACATAGGTTACTATAGCAACCACAGCTAACTACTTTCTCTGACTTTTTAAACTCGGTGTGATTTTCTTTGCAAAAATCTTGCTTTGGGAGAGCTTGGCTTTGTTCAAACTCAACTTTGATTCTAAATAAAGAATAAATTCTGTCATTTCTCCATTTTGCTTGTGTGTCTGTAATCATTCCTAAAAGATGAAGGCATACCTGCATGTTAGAACCTTTGATGTTGAAGCATACAATTCTAACACATCATCATTTTTGTCATTAACAATATTAGGTAATTCTGGACTTCAAACTTAGTTTTATAGAAAGCTTTTAGCAATAAATCATCACAAAAATGTAAACACAGTATATCTAATTTCAATGATCAATTATACAATGCCTTACAAGAGTGGTAAATACTCATTTGAGATGATTTTTGATGGTTTTTAATTTCCAAAATTTCACTTTACTCATCTATGAAGAAGGGCTACCAGCTCAATACAATTGAGATTATAGAGTTTTTTTGTTGTTGTTTTGTTTTGTTTTGTTTTGTTTGTAACCTATGCCATGTGTCTTATTCAAATGTGTTTTGTTTCTAGAGGATAAGGATTTTGGTCGAGGCAAACAACTAAGAACATGCCCTCTAAATTTGGTGGTGGTTAATATTTTAAGTAGGATAAATTCCACCACAAAACATCCTCAAAGTTTTACTAGAAAAGCACTTTACACTATATTCTATCAAAATCACATTTCCATGCCACTTTTTAAAGGATTTTTAAAAGCACCTTCAAGCTTCTACAAATAAAATTCTCCTTCCTTTCTTTTTCTAAATATTACAATAAGAACCTCACAACCTGTCAGCTCCCAGTGACCACACAAAACTGTCATGGGTGTTTAAAAAAAAAAAGAGATGTAATTTTGGCATACTAAAAAAATATAAGATGTGATTCATATTCTTCCAATCCTTTTTTTTTCTCTCTCCACGTTTCTTAGTAAACCACAGTTATTATAAATTGTGGAGTTTTATTCTTAAACTACAACACAAAGACAGAGTTTGTGTTTCTCTGGTCACCTGCTGGCTTTGGTGCCATGTTGAGTTACTTAAGTTTAGCAACACTTGGGAATTCACACAAGGATCATAAAAAGAGTGTACTGAGCCTGCAATTCTCTCTGGCCCTGTACAGCTTTCCCTCGGTTTTTACATGTTTTCTCTATAGTTCTTATAAATTAAATGCTTGGTTTTGTCCCTACAATTTTTATTCATTCTGTAAGGGTGTTATGGTAAAAAAAAAAAAAAAAAAAAAAAAAAAAAAAATTGAAAGAACAGCCCCAAGCCATCATGTGTTGTTCAACTGGCATGGGCCTAATCTGTAACCTTGTAACTAAGATGATAACGGTGAATTAAAATTACAGATTTATATCTATAGTTGGGTGGCTGTTTTGCAATCCTCCTGAACACGGAGTAAGGGCAGGTTAAAGGATAGTTGAAGCCCTAGACTGATATCTACATGATATCCTGAAACTTAAGAGAAAATTTGAGAATGGAGATGATGCCATAATATCTGTGGTCAATGAGAATTAATATGAATATCACTTAGTAAAAAGCCTTTGAGAAATGTCTCTCTTTCAGGAGAATAAGATTTTAAGATATAGTTATTATTACTGGCCCACTTGGGGGATCCTCCATAGAAGTACTAGAAACACCCCCAAACATGCAGGATACTCACAACATCCTATTTTTGATGTTTAGCACAGAGACAGAGATCAAGATATCTTCTAGTAAGCAGTATATTACATCGAAGTTAGTTTTCTCATTCTATAAGTGTTCACATTTGAATAAATAAGATGATATCTAATGGAAAAAGTTTCTCAGGTCTCATGTCTTAGACTTAGGGCTTAAATATCCTATCTCATATAAACCCGCTAGGTTTAGATGTAGCATCCAAGCTGGCTATATCTAGTGTCTAGGATTCTCTGATTGACTGAATGGAGCAGGGTGGCCATAGCTCTGCTTTAGTCAGGATTCAATAAACATTTGTTTAGTAACCTTAATTGTGTCCTCTTCTTAACCTCCTCAGGATTATAAATGGCAGAGTTTATATAATTTTACATCTTGATATGTCCTCCTTGGAAGTGACAGGACAATATATTCCTGTGGTGAAGAGGAAAATCCAGCTAAAACTCAGTCAAATACCCCCTTGTGTGGTTCTTTGTAGCCCTCCTGAATCTGGGGGAGGGGGAGAACTGAGGGGTGTTGAGGCCTTAGACTGTGGACTTTGCACAGCTAAACCCCCTGTTTCCCATACTTTCTAGCAAAGAGGCCAGGCCTGGGCCCTGGTGACCATCTGTAGCACTGTCTTGAAGTATAGTCTGGGACAGAGCATGGCCTGAGATGGAGGAACATCCTTGGGTAGACTACAAATCCAAGGTTTGCTTTGTTTATCACTGGGCTCCATGGGAACCTCTTCAGTAGGCTGTCTGTTGCAGGTTTGGGAGACCCTAGAAACTATCTGCTTACTGAATGAAGAAGGTCTAGCTCTTCTGGAAGAACCAGCCTAGAGAAGGCCTTGGCATCTGAATATGTGTCAGATCTCTTCTGAAAGAAACTCTAAATCTCATTCTTTACATAAAGCCATCTTGAAAAGAAAATGTTCACATGGATGGGGGAAGATTGAGGAAAATAGAGTCTCAAGAATGAATGAATACAAAAAACAGAACTTTTCTCTAGAGAGTGACACAGAGAATTCCCATGAAAAGTGATTTCTAGGCTTTCTCTGGGGCTGTTGCCCTGCCTGTCCCTTGGTGCTTTGGGCTCACTTAAAGGAGCTCCTTTGAGTCCTTCATGGGGTAGACAACCCAGGGCCTCAGCTTGGGCCAGCCAGCTTCAGGGGTTCAAGTACTTCTGTGGAAGACTTTGGAGCCACTTGAGTTGCTGGAGGAGCTGTTGCTGCTGGGGCTGTTCCTGCTTACTGACAAATTTCTTGTGCTACTGGTACTGTATTAACCCAACTATCCTTTGTAGGGTATAAGCTTGAGTTTGCATGTTGGAGAGCCTACTAACGTGATCCAGCTTTCCTTCCTTTTCCTCTTGCTATGGATCTCCTTTCTCTGTTGCAGCATTTTCTTTGTCCAATCATATTAGGGCAGTGGTAGGGCTGTGATTGGACAGGAATAGGGAGGCGGAGCAAGAAGTTTAGGAGGAGAGTTCAGAGAGCAGGAGGGGGGGGAAATATCACGGAGGCAGATGAAGATGACGATCCAGACCCCACGTGATTTTAATTAGCCACAGGTAGCTAAGAATTTTACAAGGTTAGAATAATTGGGTTAAAACATTGTCTTTATCATTTGGCTCTGAAATTATTGTATTGGTATCTTGTAAATTGTGATCTTATTGATATATAAACCTGACTGGATAATTAAGCCTTAAGAGTCATGTTTTTATCTGGTATAGGGCAATTGGTGACATTGCATTGCAGTGAGGGAACAGAGAGCACGGGTGCAGTGAAATTTGGAAGTCCTCTTCTTAAGGCTGTTTCAGGTTTTAGAACTTCCCTAAGGAGCACTATCAGCTAAGGAATAGCTGCTCGAACACATGAGCCTGTGAGGGACACTTCTCACATATCGCCTTGTTCCTTTCTCCCTCCCTTCTCTTTCTACTCCTCTGCCTTTGCATGCTCTGTTTTCATGACATAAATTCTAAGATCTAATGTAATCCAAATCTCCTGGCACCTCATTTTTTTTCCGAGACAGGGTTTCTCTGTGTAGCCCTGGCTGGCCTCGAACTCAGAAATCCACCTGCCTCTGCCTCCCAAGTGCTGGGATTAAAGGCGTGCACCACTACCGCCCGGCACTCATTCTTATTAAAAAAAAAATCTCATCTAAGTCAGTGACTGCCACAGGGACCTACTTATAGAAAATGTACTATTTTTATAAATCACAATATAAGAAAGGATAAAGGAGGCTGCAATACAAAAATTTTATACTAAGGATTTCAGTCCACAAATAATCAGGAAACAATAAAAAACATAACCAAGATGTTATAATTAACTTCCCCTTTTTTAAGTTTCTTAAGAAGCAATTCTTTTTATTCTTTCACATTTTTAAACATGTTTATGATGAACTTGGATCACTTATATACACACATACAGACACATTCGTCCCTTTTATCATACTGAAACTATTCTTGAAGACCTGCGTATACTTTCATGGGGGCAGGCGGGGGGGGGGGGGGGGGGGGGGGGGGGGGGTGATGCAGTTTTATTTTTGCTGCTTCCATTAGCATGGCAACCTATCACTTAAGAAAATGTCACATACACCACCAGAGTAACTGTTAACTGTCCATAGTTCTCTCATCCATCATAGTAATAGACCGGCTTATATGATTCTAAATAGGTTTTTACACAGAGAGTATCAGCACTCAGCAATCCGGTCTTTTATTTTAAAGCACGATTTTCCATCTATTAGTGTACCATCCCGGTATACAAGTGCGTTCACAGGACTTAGTAGCAATCTTAGAACATGTGACAAAACTCAGGCTTGTAGTGCATGTCGGACCCTACCTCACCTCAAGCACTAAGCTCGCCAGGTCAAAGGAAGACACACGCAAGGAGTCCCACGCTCTTCAGATCTCTTACTAAGCGAAAACTCCTTGAGAACTCGAATGCGCGTGCGCACTGCTCCGGCGCATGCGTCGCTTCCCGCGCATGCTCATAGACTTCCACCGCTGGGCTACCGGGATCCTGAAGGAGGCTGACCTACTCCGCCCCGCCCCGGTCCTGGTGGGAGCTGTTCTGCGTCCCAGGTCTTCCTCATTTTACTTTCCGGGGAGGCGGGTGCGCGGCTCGGGCCATTCTACGTCTCTGCGCGCGCTCATCGCGGGATTCACGCCGCGCTCCATGGCGAATGCAACGGGGCAGAGGAACTGGGCGGCCCTCCGGCTCTGCGCCGCCGGTGAGAAGCACGGGGAAAACGGTGGGGAACGAGTGGGAGGTTGGCCCTGAATGAAGCCGGGGCGGGTAGGGGCCGCGCTGCGGGGTACTTAGAATTTCTACTCTGCCCCCTCTGTGGGTCAAGCTTCCTCAGTGGGACTGTGTGTGTTTCGCCACCCAATGCCGAGAGGGCACTGCTACCTTCTCTGCGATCAAGAAGGTTCCTTGACACCATTGATGGAAGGACGAGGATTTTGAGCCCTAATTTGGCATAGGTTCTGAGTCTTGTTACAGTGGAAGGCTTTTCTTGACCAACCTAAGAGAGGGATGATGCTCAAGGGCAGAACCTGGTAAGATGTCCAAGAGTGTGGTTTGAAGAGACAAAGCATCTTTAAAGCTCTCAGCCATTTACTTTCAGCACGGATTATTTGGGTTCTATGTGGTTCACGTCTGACTCAGCCACCAATTTAGAACCCTCTGTGAGCCAGGCATTGCCCTGGAATAAGTGTTAGAACTGGAGTCCAGTATTTTCTTTTTCTACCTATTTTGGGGAATTGCATTTGGACTTTGTGTCGAGGGGATAAATGCCACTAGAGAAAAAGAAAGTTATTTTTATCTCTAGGCCAGCAAATTAGTGAAAAGGAAAAATTAAAACAAGTGGAAATATGTAGAATTATGTAGAAATATGTATTCACCTACACAGTGTTTGCCTTATGCAACATGATTACATGCAGAGTAAATTTTTATTGAGTGGATGAACTACTTTTGTTTTTGTGTCATTTAAACCTTATAATGGATCATTGGTGATTTTTTTTTTTTGGTAGATAGTAAAAAAGTTCAAATATTGTATAGGCAATTTAGACTTAAGGTAAACATCAAAGTAATGAATCATTTATTTTCTACATTTTGTCCTTTCCAGTTATTTTACTTGATCTGGCTGTCTGTAAAGGATTCGTAGAAGATCTAAATGAATCGTGAGTATACAAATATGTGTAAAATGCTATTAAATTCCATTTAACTTTGTCTAACTCAGATGCCATCTAAATATCCACACAAGAATCTAATCTTTTAATAGTAGATGCACTGATAATAACATTGCCAATTTTGTTTCAGGAGTTGTTTAACTTACCTCCATTTACATGTAATATGGAGGAGTGCCCCAGAGAGTTTTGCTAATAGTTCTAAGATGAAAAACCAGCAAATGTTTCCATATTTTTCTTTCTTTTGATTTAATAATACAGTTAGTGCTGGAATTCAGTGTTTTATCTGTAGTATAGCAGGTTTATTCCCAAGACCTTGATCATAATAGGTGGGAAGACAAACTTAATTGCAAAAATCAAGGTCAATCTTTTTGCCTTGACTGAAGCTGATAGCAATCTCTTCCCTGGTAGGCCACATGGGTTCCTTTCCCACACCAGATTTGGTATACAGCCAGTCTCTGGAGGATCGTGTTGTCAAGGACTCAGGCCTCCCAAGCCAACCAAACTCATGTATGCCAGCACTTCTAGCATACTTGTTAGTATCTTTATTGGATACTTCACCTTTTTCATGTACTTTGCTACTAAAATGTTCTCACTGGGGTCTTTAACTTAGTCACTTTCCCATTTAGGCAGAGAGGCAGAAGTCGTCTTCTGTGCTCCTCGTCAGTGAGGTGGATTTCCCTGTCCGCTGCATCTGCTTAATGTTTGTATGGTATACTACTTCATGATGGAAACAAAAAAATACCTACCAAGAAGCTACCTACCATCCTTTTTATCTCATATCTCTCATTGTTCACAGTAGTTGAATCAGGACTTGTTACTTCCAGTTTTCCTTGTGTGTGTGTGTGTGTGTGTGTGTGTGTAGGTGTTGTTTGTAGTGTGTGTACATGTGTGTAAGAAAAATCTTTGCATGCTTGTGCAAAGGACAGATGGTTACACTGGTAGTCCTGCCCTTCTTCATTATATCTTTAAGACAGGATCTTTCACTTAACCTGGGGCTTGTCAGTATCTAGCAAACTCCAGCACTCTTCCTGGTTCTATTCCTGTAACCCTGAGATTGCAGGTATAATGTTAGGTTTGTTTTTTTTTTTTTTTTTTTTTTTTGAGGGTACCAGAATGTAAATCCTGACCCTGCTTGCACAACAAACTCTAACTCACTGAACAATTTCTGCAGACAGTTTCATCTTGTTCCTTGTGCCCATCAATCACCTTGGCACCCATCTGTGTGGTAGAATTACTGTGGTAAAAGCATGATCAATTCAATATGGGTACTCTTATGTATTACCAAGAAGTATAAACATCCCATGGGCTCTAGTCATAGTGATGGGCATTGAGGTTGTGTTTGAAGATTGTTTATAGAAAGTATGTATTTGAGGAAAACTCCTTGATAACAAGAGAGTAGCTTTATTTAACTCAATGATTAGGTTTGTCACTATCAGCTATCTTTGTTCATACTGTTCTTATAATGGTAACTCTGCCTGAAGAAAGAGAAGTTTCACTTTTTGTGATCATTTTGCTCCCTACATGATGCTCACCTGAAAGGCTCTTCCACTGGGAAACATTTATAGAATACCTTGCTTGTTGGCAGGATGTGAAAACTGAAATACATCTTGTGATAGTGCTAGCGATGTTGCCACTCACTCAAATCCAGAAGGCAGTGCCCCATGAAGAGGGAATTTCATTGTGAAAAGGCACCAAAACAGTATGAAAAAATATGCCCCATTAGTTTCATCCCGATGGAGGCTGAATCCACTGTTCAGGGAGATTTCTGAAGCCCAAAGTCAAGCCATTCTTACTAGATGAAACATGTTGGACTCCTTGTGTTGTCTATAGTATTCATCTAGACCTGAATCCCAGTCTCTTAAGTCTGCTTTGTCATCCTATGCTTTGTGCTGACTTGCTCCTACACTTTCTGGGGCCTGATTGGCAGATTTGCTTCCTGTTCAGGTTTTCTAAGAGCATTGCATCTTATGGTGGCCCTGGAGTTTTGAGTTAACTAGCTGATGGCATATTATGAGTTCATTATAGCCTGGAATGAATTTCAGACATGTGATCCCAGTGCAGCAATTCTGGAGTTGTTGCTTTTCACAGATATTTTATGAGAACTGCATTCTTTGCTAGGAAATTGTGGGACTCCTTCTAAAATCCAAGTTCTTACTATAAAGAAGGGGCCAATCTTGTAAGCAGTCTTTTCTGAGCTTCATCTAGCCCTCTACATTAAATCTTCTGTACAGGTTTAAAATTGAATAGAGGAGTAAAGAGCTGAGACATACAATATCATCCCTCAAGACTCATGGAGATTAGTTCTAGGATTTTCTGTAGATAACAGTCTGGATGCTCAAGTACTTATTTGCATGTATTTTATATACATCTTCCTTTGTATTTTAATTCATCCCTAGAGTTCATGTAATACCTAACAAAGTATAATGTAAATAGTTTTGCTGTATTGTTACTGGAATAATGACAAGAAGTGAAAATTAATACTTATTCAGTATAGAGGAGCCTCTTCCTCAGAGTGGAATACCAGATAGAGGAAACAAACTATATTTGTGATTTTTTCCCAAAATTCTCCTTTCTTTTGTTGGAGCTTTTTTAATTCTTTAGTCATTTTTCAATTTTAATTCTTAAAATATTTACTGGATAGGATAAGATTTAGCAGTCACTGAGTAAAAATTTTATATAAAACTTTTAGAGATTTTGTTCTATATTGATAAGTTCAGTATTATTAAGTAAGTTGTACATTTGTAAATTCTACTAGTTGCAATAATAAGTACTATTGGCAGGGATATTGTTTGTGAACATAAATATAAAATCAGATTTTTTTTTTTTTAGATTTAAAGATAATCGAAAAGATGACATTTGGCTTGTTGATGTGAGTATGTAATTTTTTGTTTTGTTTGTTTGTTTTTTGTTTTTTTCCAGACAGGGTTTCTCTGTGTAGCCCTGGCTGTCCTGAAACTCACTCTATAGACCAAGCTGGGCTTGAACTCAGAAATCTGCCTGCCTCTACCTCCCAAGTGCTGGAATTAAAGGCGTGTGCCACCACTGCCCAGCTGTGAGTATGTAAATTTAACTTTCATTTTTGGTCTCTTTTATGCAAAGAGAACAGTTTGTTTTCTCAGATATTGCTACTTGTATTTGCTCCCATATGTATATGGGTGTGGTATATGTGCATGTGTGCATGCATATTTGCAAGTGTGTATTCACTTGTGTGTGTCAGTGTACATAGTATATGTCTGTGCCTATGAAGGCCAGTGGTTACATTGTGTCTTCTTCAGTTGCTCAACACCTGGTATAACATAAGACAGGCTCTTTCACTGATGGGTCTCAAGATTTTCTCTATTTTGGTTAGGTGTCTGGCCCTGGGGATTCCTTTTTTCTTTTTCCTGTAGACTAAGATATGTAATCTAAGTGGCATGTACCCAACTGGGTTGTACTTGTGTTTTAGTGATCCAAATTCTGGTTCTTAGAGGAGTGTGGCAAGCTCATTATCAGCCATCTTCCTATCCCTATTTAGATTTTTATATTTAAATGACCCAGAGAACTTTTAAGTTCTTGACAAAGAAATTTATTTTTGATGAATTGCTGAAAGTAAGGTCATTCTGTGAGAAGCTGGAACCATTTCTTTCTTTCTATTTTTTTTTAATTAATCATTCCATTCATTACATCTTAAATGATATTCCACTTCCCTGTTACCCTTCCACAACCCCCCTCTCACCCTCAATCCATCCCACTTCCGCACTCTCCTCCCTCCCCTTGCCTCTATGAGGGTGCCCCCTACCCACCCCACCCCTCCAGCATCCCCCTGTGCTGGGGCATCAAACCTCTACAGGACCAAGGGCCTCCCCTCCCACTGATATCAGACAAGGCCATCCTCTGCTACATATGTATCTGGAGCCATGGATCCCTCCCTGTATACTCCTTGGTTGATGGTGTATAGTCCCTGGGAGCAATGGGTGGTCTGGCCAGCCATATTGTTCTTCCTATAGGGTTACAATCCCCCTCTGCTCTTCCAGTCCTTCCACCAGCTCCCCCACCGGGGTTCCTTAGCTCAGTCAGGTGGTTGGCTCCAAACATCCACATCTGCATTGGTCACTTGCTGGCCGAACCTCCCAAGACCATTTCTTATAATGAAGTTGTAGATTGTATCTTAAGGAGATTATGTTGATTTCAGTATCAACTTAACTCATTTCTTTATTCTTTTAAGAGGTTAAATTATATTAATATAACAATACCAAACACACTTTCATCCCAATGCTGAGCAAAGTTAAATTTGGGGGTTTGCTTTAACATGTATTAGAGGGGGAAAAAAAGTATAACCCCAAAATAGAACAAGAAAGCAGAATTGGTGACTATTAAGGGTAAAAGATAGAGCCTGAGAATCTACTGCTTAGTTTTTTCTCTTTTTATTTATGTTTGAACATTTCCATAGTATCGAGTTTAAAAAGCCTCATTCATGAAAATTCATAAATATTATGTTAACATCATATAACTCAAGAACCTAATTAAACTCTGATGATTCTGAAATGTGAAGGGCTGTGGTTGTAATCAATCTGACTTGTCCCTATGCCAAATCTCTCAGTGATCACCTATATCCTTCTAGTGAAAACAGTAGAATTCAGCAAACATACCTACCTCTGTCAGATTTTTGTACTAAAAACAGATGTTTTCCATGAACACAGGTTGCATATGGTATAGTGCATGCATGTTTATTTAGTGGTCTTATAAATATGGACATATTTGCACAGAATTAAAGACTTTGAATCAATGTTTCTATTCTAAGTAGATATCAATAGTCAATTAAAATAAAGTTAAAATATTAGTTTTGAGGCATTTATCTAGATTCTTGTGTTTTATTTTGTTATATTGCCACTTAAAACTGTCTTGTCTGAAACAGATTAATATTAGGTTGCTTAAATAAATTCTCTAAATTTATGGTTGATCTTCATGGTGATTCAGTCTTTTAGTGTGTTTTCTTTCTTTTTGTGTAGTTCTATGCACCCTGGTGTGGCCATTGTAAAAAACTGGAACCAATTTGGAATGAGGTTGGGCTCGAAATGAAAAGTATTGGTTCTCCAGTTAAAGTTGGAAAGATGGATGCTACTTCATATTCTAGTAAGTTCATAATTAATAATTTTATTGTTCTAATAATGGAAATATTTTAATTATTACAATTTCAGGGTAAGTAGAAGAGATGTTTTGTCATGTAAAGTTATCTTAATAATTTAAGATTATATGCTTTGAATTAAATGAATTAGCCATTAAAATTTTAATATACCATGTGAGCTTAATTTTAATCATAACATAAACATATAAGCCATTGTTAGGAGACAACTACAGAGAAGTTGAATTTGTAAGTGAGGAAAAAAGATACAATAAGTAGGCATTCAAAAGATGGATTGAGAAAAAATGTAAGTGAAGACTAGGAAGATATTGATAGTTGAAAATGAGATTAATGAATGGATACAGAAACTGAATGAATCTGAGACAAGTACACAGCACACAAAGCCAAATCTACCCTGCTCCCTGTTTTGTATATTATTATGTAGACTATTTTCATGTTCCATTGTCAAAGCTGAGTTGTGACAGAAACTACGTGTCCCCATAACCAAATGTTTACTAGGTGGTCTTAAGGCAAATGATAAAAGAAGAAATTAAGCTTAGAGAAGTTTGAGGTATCATAGCAATTTGAAGAGCATGGCTTCAGAGAAAGCAAAATTGGCACTGCAACTGCTTTTGTGTGTGACACTGGGAAAACTTTTACTGACCCTAACCTTTGGCTTTACTGGTAAACATTTAATTGTGATATTTCTTTTTCTGGCTATTTTGAAGAGTGAATGATATATATGTAAACTCCTTAATATTCAATAAGATTGGTTCACTTGTCTTTTACTTATGAAAGTAAGTTATGTTATACGGCAGTATATGTGCTTGCTCTCTTTAAAACAAAACAAAAATGGGACAGGATCTTTCTGTGTAGTTCAGGCTGTCCTGGAACATTAGCTGACATCCTAGGATTCATGTCAGTCCTCTTCCTCAGTGTCCCAAGTACTAGGTTACAAGAATGAACCAACACACCCAGCTGCTTCCTGTGCACTTAATTATTATTAAACCCAGTTATGACTATTCTACCTCAGTATAATTAGCATGTGTACCATGATGTGAACAAAATACTCTGAATTTTGTTGAATTTTGAAAAAAATTCTTTTCAAAAGTTCATATGTTAGATTATTAAGTAATTATAAGAGAATGTCATGCTTTTTTTCCTTTGTGAGATTTTAATACTTAAAAATATTCACTCAGGGTTGGAGAGATGGCTCAGTGGTTAAGAGCACTGAGTGCTCTTCCAGAGGTCCTGAGTTCAGTTGCCAGCAAACACTTGGTGGGTCACAACCATCTGTAATGTCATCTGATGCCCTCTTCTGGTGTGTCTGAAGACAGCTACAGTGTACTCATAATAAATAAATAATTAATTAATTAAAAAACATTCACTCAGGTTTATATAAATATACTTACTTTTCCTAAGTAAAAGGCTCATGTTACTTAGTTTTCTCAGTTTAAAAAAGAACTTAGAAATATTTATTCTTTTTCTTATCAAGGCATTGCTTCAGAGTTTGGAGTTCGAGGTTATCCAACAATTAAGCTGTAAGTCAAGTGTTACATGTTTAGATCTATATTTTCAATAGTCTACTCTGCTTACATTTTCTTTATTCTAGTACTTTCTTTGGAGGGTGAAGGTTTGGGTTCAGTCATTTTTTTTTTAACCAAGTGCATGATCAAAGGTGAGAGACTATACCTCTATACATCCTCATATTTAAGTATGTGGTGCTTAGCTAATTCAGTAAATGTGTTCTGAGAGTGTACTGTGTAGCATGCACTTACAGGATTAGGTATATATTCATTGATTATCAAAGGTCTCTTAAGGAGCCCCAGTCTGTGCCTGCTTTGCTACTGCAAATCACATCTAACAGATTTCATTCTTGTACAAAGAGACTAACTTCATTTAAAAAAGAAAGAAAGAAAGAAAGAAAGAAAGAAAGAAAGAAAGAAAGAAAGAAAGGGAGGAATCAAGAGAAGAAAATTGATAGATGATCTTTTTTTTGTTTTGTTTGGTTTGGTTTTGTTGTTGTTGTTGTTGTTGTTGTTTTTCGAGACAGGGTTTCTCTGTATAGCTCTGGCTGTCCTGGAACTCACTCTGTAGACCAGGCTGGCCTCAAACTCAGAAATCCACCTGCCTCTGCCTCCCAAGTGCTGGGATTAAAGGCCTGTGCCACCAACTGCCCAGCCTAGATGATCATTTTAATCTGTGGGTATTGATCAAGTCTACTAGAGAAATGAATTTGAAAAAAGTGTGGTGATTCTCAAGAGAATTGTTTTAACAATGGTTTTGCTGCATTTTCCTGTTATTTTCATTAACCATAATTTGGTACCATGAGGAGCTGTCTTAGTCAGGGTTTCTATTCCTGCACAAACATGACCAAGAAGCAAGTTGGGGAGGAAAGGGTTTATTCAGCTTACTTCCACATGGCTGTTTATCACCAAGGAAGTCAGGACTGGAACTCAAGCAGGTCAGGAAGCAGGAGCTGACGCAGAGGCCATGGAGAGATGTTTCTTACTGGCTTGCTTCTTCTGGCTTGCTCAGCCTGCTGTCTTATAGAATCCACGACTTCCAGCCCAGTGATGGCACCACCCATAAGGGGTCCTACCCTCTTGATCACTAATTGAGAAAATGCCCCACAGCTGGATCTCATGAAGGCACTTCCCTAACTAAGCTCCATTCTCTGTGATAACTCCAGCCTGTGTCAAGTTGGCACACAAAACCAGCCAGTACAGGAGCTAAGCAGTTATTTTCAAAGTGTTTTGTTTTGTTTTTTTAAGTAAACTGACTTTTCTGTGATATTTTAAAGCCCCAAATTTTACAATTTTGAATAAATAACTTTTTCGGGGGGGAGGGGCGTGGGAGTGTTGACATTTTTCCTTTGTGGGTTTTTTTTTTTTTTTGAAAATTTTATTCTTCTATTACAGTGTGTATTAATGGTGCTTTCTCTTTGTTATTAGGAGTTCTGGTTTTGCTTATTGTTCTTTTTTATCTATACAATTAGTTAGATATAAACTTATTCATTAACAAGTTTTGTGGAAGATAATCTGTTTTAGGAAAGCTATTTTTATGCCTCATTCATGAGGCATATTGGAGGTTTTATCACTGCCAAAATGCTCTAGTTCCTACTCCTTTTATTTTCCACTTGATGGAGAGTAATTAAAGTTACTCTGATTTAAGCTCTCGATTGTAAATGTACAAATTACTCACTTTTCAGGAGCTGTATACTGTACCTTTACACTACAGAGTAAAATGTCTTCCTGTAGTGTGCGTGGAGTACAGCCTTTTCATATGCATCGTAAGTTGCTGTTCCTCAGAAGACAATTGCATACTTTGTTACACAAGTGTGCTGCTCTTAAAGCTTCCTCTTATTCAGTGTTTTATACAGTTTAAGTTTATACTTTAATAGAGGGGGATTGAGACTAAATATAAAAACAGTTAATTTCCAATTCTTACCTTTAATTTTTAAGATTAAAGGGAGACTTGGCATATAATTACAGAGGACCACGGACTAAAGATGATATAATTGAGTTTGCTCACAGAGTATCTGGGTAAGTGGATTTTAATATTTGAAAGAAAATGTATTTTAGTAGACCACTTGGATATATATATTTTACATAATAAATGTGTTATATACAATTATGAAAAATTTAGTTACGTAGCATATGCAGTGAAATTCTATAAAGATATATCATAATTTATAGTATATATTAATTTTATGTTTAAGACCATTTTATGTTTAGATTTTTTTTCTCCAATGAATTATACATTTTCAAATATTTATTACATATACAATTTATATATGTAAATTTACTTATAAATATATGTCCTATTTATAAAGGACATCCTCAGCTCCTACCTCACCCTTCTCTTAGGGATGCTTGAAACTGTGACTAATACCAGATCATATGAATGTACTCTTTCTTTTTCTCAAAATATCTTGTACTTAAAGGAAGCACTTGATTTCCTTTCTTTCATATCTAGATTTCCAGTGTTACTAACTTCTGCACTTTGGATCCATTGACAAGAGTAAGGACTACTTACATACAAACCCTGCAATTCCTTCATAAATCAGTCTGGCAACTCAAAGGGCTATAGCATTGCAGATGGGCAGGTTGTGTATACAACATACATATACTGGACAAAGTGATGATTCATTGGCTTTCTATGTACTCTTTGAGGGAAACTAGTATACAGTAGAGTTTCCCAGTACACAGTTTAACTTATAAATTATTTTCTGTGGAAGTTTCTACTTAGTATTACCAGACCATAGTTGTTATGGGTAATTGGAAACATGGAAAATGAAATTAGGAAAATCAGCAACTTCATGAATCTTTTTTTTTAAACTTCATGAATCTTAATTTTTAGAAATTTTTTTATGTTGGGATGTCATATATCAACTTATATTTTTTTCTCTAATTTCAGAGTTTTAAGAGAAGCCCAGAATATTATTGTTCTAATAGACTTAAGATTTCATCCCTAGTTTGTGGTGCTAAAAATACTTTTTTAATGCATCTAAATTAATTTTCCTTACTACCACATGGTTTTTAATACTACCTGCAATGTATTCTAGCAGTTTTGTTTAGCTAGTAGCATAGCTAAAACCCCATGAGCCATTTGCATTAAACTACAGATCTTTAACTTATTGCTAATCAGAAAGTAGATTTTTCCACTAGCTATTCCTGATGATTTGAAGGTTACTTTAAAAAAAAAAAAAGATGTATTTATTTATTTATTTATTTATGTGCGTAAACTATAGTTGTACAGATGGTTGTGAGCCTTCATGTGGTTGTTGGGTATTGAATTTTTAGGACCTCTGCTCATTCTAATCAACCCTCCTTGCTCCAGTCAACTCTTCTCACTCAGTCCTGGCTTGCTCCAGCCCAAATATTTATTTATTACTATACATAAGTGCACTGTAGCTGTCTTCACACGCACTAGAAAGGGACATCAGATCTCATTGTGAGTGGTTGTAAGCCTCCATGTGGTTGCTGGGATTTGAACTCAGGACCTTTGGAAGAGCACTCAGTGCTCTTACCCACTGAGCCATCTCACCAGCCCCCCAAAGGTTACCTTTTTAAATGAAATGTCTATGTCTTGCTCAGATGTAGAAAATATCAGTGTTTATAATTATATTCATAATATGTTTATATCTTTTTGAAAAATATTTGTCAAGATCAGTTAATCTATATTGATTTTGAAGTTCTAGACACTTTAATACTTGACAAAATATATTGGTAAATAAATAGCTTGAGGTTAAAAAGGATAGGTTTGTTGTATAAAATGATTCTTCAAAATATTTGTGTAAATGTACAGATTTAAGAATGATCTTAGCCGGGCGGTGGTGGCGCACGCCTTTAATCCCAGCACTTGGGAGGCAGAGACAGGCGGATTTC
>NW_022196895.1:86093989-86099539 GCF_008632895.1 Mastomys coucha
AAAAAAAAAAAAAAAAAAAAGAATGATCTTTATTAGAGTTTGTGACGCTTATACATATAATTTCAGTTGTATTTTTTCATTGTGATTGCTTGTTTCTCTCCATTTTCTCTGTGAATAAATAAATTTTGAAATGAGTTTATTTGAAGTAAGTAAGGCCAATGGTAAGCACTTGACTCTCATAGCTTCACGTAGCTTTATATTTAGCAGTTATTATGTGCATTTTTCCTTAACCCTAGGAAGGGATTCTCCTGATGTGAAAGTACCTCTAGAGTAGAGGCAATTTCATGACTCAGTTCCAGAGTTGCATCACTTCCTAGTTAATTGCGAAGGATTGAAGCAGAGGCTAGGGAAAGTGATGCAATGACCTTAAGAACTGTGTTTTGAAAGTGTTCGCTTTTACAAAATAGGTTCTGTTCATTTTATAAGGTTTGTGGACTGAAAGTATGGTAATATATACTAAACTTTTAAAAAGAAAGCATTTATTCATTTCTTAACTGTTTTAGAAGTAACTTTTAGTGTAATTTATTTACTTGTTTTTTAAAATAGTTATATATTTTATAACATAGTTTTCTCTTTGTGATAGTGTAACTGTTGTTTCCATTTTATTTTTCTAAAAATAGTAATGTAAATTGGAAG
This sequence comes from Mastomys coucha, assembly GCF_008632895.1. Lineage (NCBI taxonomy): Eukaryota > Metazoa > Chordata > Mammalia > Rodentia > Muridae > Mastomys > Mastomys coucha. The sequence continues at coordinate 86,094,626 of NW_022196895.1, forward strand.
CTTAGGGCTTTGACCTCTATAGGATATTTAAGAAGTATGTAATATTTAAACTGACACATATTATATAAATATTAACTCTTGTTGACTCCTGAGATACTGTTTCATGATCTGTTTCTGTAAATATGCTTTTGAAACTGAAAGAATTTTCAGGTGAATTGTCTTGCTTTTAGCCAAGGACTGTAAACAGATGATCATTCTGCATCTCACTAATCAAAAACTAATATTGATGATGTCTAAAAAGATGTATTTGGAACTGGCAGATTTAATTTTGGGTACTACATAAAGTGTTACTGTGTAGTACACAAACACCATAGGCTAATATGATCAGCTACATAAATGGGAATGAATTGTGCATTATCTTTAGTTCATACCCACTTGTTTTGTTTTCACACAGGGCTCTAATTCGGCCTCTTCCAAGTCAACAAATGTTCGACCATGTACGGAAGAGGCACCGTGTATTTTTTGTTTATATTGGTGGAGAGTCACCCTTGAAAGTATGAAATTATCTTTTTCTTCCACATAAACAGACATATTGCTGTAATTTTATTTGCTGTGAAACTGTGATTTTATCAAAGCTTTAAAGCAAAATATTTTAGTTTATCTAAGTATTTTTCACAATGAACATTTTCTTTAATCTCTTACTAAATTTGCAATTGTGAAAGTGAAGTAAGTAAAATTTGGGTAAATATTGCCTGCCTTAGTATTTCTTATATTACTGACTAGATTATTTAATTTTGTATCACTTTTTAACACTTTAAGTGAAAGACTGAAAACTGCAGTGCAAAAGCAAAGCACGGTGCCTGTTTACCGTGTGAGTGTGTGTGTGTGTGTGTGTGTGTGTGTGTGTGTGTGTGTTTGTACATACCTTCCTTATTGTCATCACTATCATTATTCATCATTGCTAATCTCTGTTAATAAACCTGAGTCAACTTTGTGTTATAATTCATCAACTCTCTTTGAAAGGGATAATAGGAGCACTTAGTTGCAGTGATTGTTTGACTTGACAACAGTGTATTTGGTTTGGCTATAGTTTTCTTCTTTCACTGAAAGGTGACATAGTAGGAAATTCTTCTACTGCTTATAGCTTTAATTATTAAATGGGAAATAAACTGTGGTCTTTTATATTTAAGATATCCTTTTTCTATTTGTGTTATCATAGGAGAAATACATAGATGCTGCTTCAGAGTTAATTGTATATACATACTTCTTTTCTGCTTCAGAAGATGTGGTTCCTGAGGTAATATTTAATATTTGATTTAATGATAATTTATCCTTAAGAATTATGATTTGATTTTTATATATCAAATTTACTCATAATGTTATATGAAAAGAAATTTTTTTACTATTGATGTCAGATTCTTTATAATCCATGCTCAGCACTTAAAGATTTTGGTTACATTAGGGACTTTTTTTTCTCTCTGAAATACTACTAGTAAGCAATAATATACATCAAACCCCAAAAACACTTTTGAGTAGTAAGTTATATGTATGTTAAAAATACAGTCTTTTCCTGGTTCCTCATACCAACAGCAAATAAGTAAATATTACAAAAACAGGATTCTAGAGATGCCACCAAAAAGTAAATGGACAGTGTGAGAGTTGGGATATGTAAGGATGGACAACTATTCTACATTTTTTGATCCAAAAATAAAGGAAGAAATGGGGAGGTATGTCTAAGTAGAAAATATTTGAACTGAAACCTGTCTCATGCAGATCTATGGATAGAATGTATCAGAAACGAGGAAGAGATAGTACAAGACAAGTACAAGATAGTACAAGTATGTGCCCAAGGCAAGAGTGTACCTTACATATTTGAGAAACAGCACAATAGCCAATGTTCCTATAGTACTGTGAGAAGGGGTTAGAAGCAAGCAGAAGACAGGTCTGTTGTATATATCACAGTGTGTAAAACAAACATAAGGAACTCAAATCTGTTCATTTAAAAGTGCTTAGAGCACAATGCAGTGGACAGTGTGAAAATAAGTCCAGAGATCAGTTGACCTTTGAGCTTAAGAGTCAATAAGCAGGAGAATATGAAATAACTTACAGTGTTCCTTTAGGACAATGATTCTCAACCATCCTTATGATATAATGCTATAATATAGTTCCTCATGTCATAGTGACCCCCAACCATAAATTTTCATTGCTACTTCATAACTATAATTTTGGTACTGTTACGAATCATAAAATGTAAATGTCTGATATGCAGGATATCTGACATACCGTCCCAGTGAAATAGTAGTTCATCCCCAAAGGAGTCTCAACCCACAGGTTGAGAACCATTGCTTTCTTACATATCTAGATTTTTATATTATAAATGGAATTCTGAAATGATTTCATTTTGTTGAAGCTCTATTTTTGTTCATCTAAATCCACTCCAGTTTTCCCAGTTTGGTGTAAAAACGTTGTTTTTCAGAGCAGATCATGTTCATACCCTTAATTTGTCATGTCTCCTTTTTTAGATATAACTATTAATTTTTATAGTTACACTCAAAACCATTTTTAGCACACAGGTGTGTGATTTTTGTCAAATGCAAATAGTTGTGTAGCTACTACCTCTTGAAGTTGCAGAATCACCTGGACAGGATATTGTATAACTGGAGATAGAGGCAGGAGCTCAAGACCAGCCTGTGCTACATGAAACTTTTATCTTTAAAAAGAGAAAACTGAAAACTTTGAAAACAGACTCATTACCCACTTCAATGTGGTAGTAAACATCAAGGAATATAGGAGAGAGAGAAAGAGAGATGGAACTAGATATCTACTTTAAGCCCTTCCAGGAATAACCACTTTATTCCTTTGAAAGGGATCAATGCCTCATGCTGAAAATAGAAACTTCATATCATTTTGGTGGGTGAGTGTCTAAGAGCTGATAGATCTAGTCATAGTTGAGAGCTTTTTCGCTAACTGAGGTAGGTTTTTTTTTAATATAACATGTAATTTTAGTCATAATATAGCATTATCATAAGGTTATTTATCGTATTGCTTCTATGCTAAGATGTACCTGAATTCCTTTATTTACTGTTATTTTCATGTTTCATGTACTCATGGGTAGTTGCCTAGCCAAACTGTCTTCTGATTGTCATAATTTTACTCTTTTGAAATACATACAAAATAGAAGGAGGTTCTTTTAGGTGATTCCTTATGAATGACAATTGTGTTTTAAAAAGCAGTTTGGAGAGTACTTGTTACCTAATATTATTCATAATTATCCTGTGGAATAGATATTGTCATAGGCTTTATGTTTCTAGGATGAGGCAGTTGACCCTAGATGAAGTGACTGAATATCACATAGCTGGTGAGTGGTGGGGTGTGACGTCCTTAGGTCGGCTGTTGAAGCATTGCTGTCTTGTGCTCCAGAATCAACTCCATCTTTTCCTACTCAGAATGCTGTTCATGGAGTTTTAGAAACTCTTAAGAGTAGTCGTTGGTTTTTTTCATATCAAACATGATACTTTCAGGGAGGTATCTAAAAATATTCAGATATAAAATTAGGCTTAACCTAAAACTACTCTTTTTAGTCTTTAGTTGTTGTATGTACTTTTTTTCTAGTTTCTTTCAATGCTTTTGAAATTTTGGTTACTAATTGAATTGCTAGTGTTAAAATTTAAACTTCTTATGTTTTTCTGCAGTACGTGACACTAAAAGAGATGCCCGCTGTTCTTGTTTTCAAAGATGACACTTATTTTGTTTATGATGGTAAGTTCCAAAGCTTTAACTCATATAAAGCTTTTCATAATTAAAACATTGTTATAAGGAGGCATTTATAAAAGCTTTTGTAAGTGCAACCAGTGTCACATTTGGTAGAGTGATCTTTTAACCCTTCCGTAGTTTTCTAATCAATGTACTTTCATACTTAGTTAATGACAGTGATTTTGTGTACATGTGAGTGTGCGTGTGTGTGTGTGCGTGTGTGAAATTATTTGCCACCTTAAGAAATAAGCTGTATTTTACTTCTGTGCATTAAAATGTGTATACTTAATTTTAGGAGGATAGTTAACTTTCATCATACATAGATAAAAATAAAACATCCTCAGCAGAATGGAACCTTTATACCTTGTTTAGATATTTCTCCCCCTATGTCAGAAAATACTTCCTAGAAGTGAATATTTCATTTCATTTAGATTTTATTTTGATATCTTTCATACATCATAAAAAGAATGACATAATAAGACCCTAGTACTCACAGTAATATAAATGGTTAACAGGACCTTACTGCAGTTGCTTCAGTTGTATTGTTTCTCTTTTGAAGCACTTCAAAGCAAATCTTTTTTTTTATTAGATATTTTCTTTATTTATATGTCATATGATTTCTCCTTTCCCAGTTTCCCATCCAAAACCAAAAAACAAAATAAATAAATAAATAAATAAATAAATAACAACAAGAACAAACCCCTGTTGCCTCCCTCCTCCCCCTGCTTGCCACCCCACCCTCTCCCACTTATTGGCCCTGGCATTCCCCTACACTGGGGCACAGAACCTTCACAGGGCCAAGGGCCTCTCCTCCCATTGATGATCAACTTTGCAATCCTCTACTATACACATGCTGCCAGAACAATCAGTCCCACCATGTGCAGTCCTTGGTTGGTGGTTGAGTTCCTGGGAGCTCTGAGGGTACTAGTTAGTTCATATTGTTGTTCGTCCTGAGGGGCTACAAACCCTTCAGCTCCTTTGGTCCTTTCTCTAACTTCACTGGGACCCTGTACTCAGTTCAATGGATGGCTGTGAGCCTCTGCTTCTGTATTAGTCAGGTACTGTCAAAGCCCCTCAGGAGACAGCTATATCAGGCTGGATTGTCCTTCCTTCAGTCTCTGCTCCATAGTTAGTCTCTGCAACGGCTCCTTCCGTGGGTATTTTGTTCCCCCTTTTAAGAAGGAATGAAATGTCCACATTTTAGTCTTCCTTCTTCTTGAG
>NW_022196895.1:86101293-86130040 GCF_008632895.1 Mastomys coucha
CATTTCTTGGGGTACCTTTATGCCTAAATATGAGGCCATGTTGACGATTGGAAAGACTAATCTGGAACCTGTCTGAGTTAGAGGATACCAGTGACTGTCTGAAATCCAGGAGGCACAGAACTCCTTTTGGAATCTTATTGCCTCTTATCCTTTATCAGGATTTTATCCTTGATATTTTGGATGTGACTGGAGTAGATGAGTGTGCGTAGCAACTAAAGAAAAATATTTTTATTGTTTTAGTCAAGGAACATGTTATATTGATAACTGAGCTGAGAAAACTAAGCATCTCTTTTTTTTTTGCTATGTTTAATTGAACTAACTTTAAGTTCTTGATATATAATTGTCATTACTGCATGCTATACATTACCATACATTTGGTGTATTCTATTACTTAGTATAATACAATACCTACTCAATATTATATTGTTATTTTTATCCTTTAAATGATTTATGCAGTGGATAGTATGGCAGATAAATAAATGTCATACATCACTAGAACATTAGATAAGGAGATCTATGAGCAGCAAGACTGCTCATTGGCTTGTTCATTCAGGAGATAGTTATTGAATGTTTACAATTATCACCAAACAGTCAAATGAACATGAGGAGAATTTGTGCATATAAAAATAAGAGAAAGAAGAGAACCCATATATGTGTCTTTACTTGCCTTCTTTTTGATTATGGAGCTGCTAGCAGAAGTGCTTACTGTATACTTGACCATTGAAACTATTTTATGTATTTTTAAAGTGTTTTCTCTTTTCTCTCAAGTTAATTAAGATCTAGCAGTATCTTAACTTAAGAAATTTGATTCAGCCATCAAATCTCTTATTCTAGTTCTGCTAAGAGATTGGTAACTTAGCTACAGTTACCTTTGATTCTTTTTTGGAAATTAAAAAATAAATAAATAAAACAAAACATTTCTTCTACTACTGGTTACTTATGAATCTGGAACCATTTGGATACTACTACAGGGATAGTTTTTCTGAAGAGTTTTAAGTTTATCACGTTGTACAGTCCTTCAGAAATTTACCATTACCATGGAGTGAAGATCCTGGCCCAATAATCAACTTGTAGTTTTAGGTTCAGTTTTCTAATTTCTAAATCCAGCTCTATAAATAATTTCAGTTTGGCATTTATTTTATAGATTTGATTGCTTAGTAGTTTATTTAGCAATGTAAGTGACAGGAAATGAAAAGCACACCTTTCAGTCAGTGAGTACAGTGTAGTCAATTAAAGACCTTTACTTTTAATGGTTTCTTCATGCCATTGTCCTGTTTTCACAAGCATTTCAGAACTGTACTTTTAATCAGGATGTAATATTTCCTGTCTGCCTAGAAAAGGAAGTATTTGACGTTGAAATATAGTTAATGTACTGTGTTGTATGTGTGCGTTTAAGTTGTAGATATGAGAATTGTAGATAGGATAAAATCTAATAAACAGAAGCAAAGAAATTACAATACAAATTGCCCGCAATGATAAGAACCAGGTTGCCGGGCGGTGGTGGCGCACGCCTTTAATCCCAGCACTTGGGAGGCAGAGGCAGGTGAATTTCTGAGTTCGAGGCCAGCCTGGTCTACAGAGTGAGTTCCAGGACAGCCAGGGCTACACAGAGAAACCCTGTCTCGAAAAACCAAAAAAAAAAAAAAAAAAAAAAAAAAAAAAAAAAAAAAAAAAAAGAACCAGGTAACACCTTCACTAGGCTGTCATTTAGGAATATATGTTTTCATTTGACCATTTTGTCACTATCTTTTCAATTTTGTTTTTCAAACGAATATTCAGTCTATAGTAGCTATGTATTATAATTCTTTTTAAATTTATAAATGGACTTTCTTAATATGTTGCAAAACATACTCAGTTTTGATTTAGGGCATTTTAATTTTTTTTTAATTCTTTGCTAATTTTAGTGGTGCTATAGTAAATAAATGCTTTGTTCATTAATTCTTTCCTACATCTGATTGAGTAGAATAAACTACATAAGAACCAGCTTAAGGTTTTATAATACTGTGTTAAATACTTTGCTAGATTGAGACATTATAACTATGATATACTCTGATGTATTTCTTTTTCTTTGTTTCAAGAGTATGAAGATGGCGATCTGTCCTCATGGATCAGCAGAGAGAGGTTTCAGAACTACCTTACTATGGATGGTTTTCTTTTATATGAACTTGGAGACACAGGTAACAAGCAGATGGCCATCCCTGTTTCATTACAGAATTTTTCTTTAATTGAATATGTATTTATTGGTTTTTTTAAGGCTGCATTTCCTAATTAAAGTAGACATGTTTGCTAATTCTCCTTTCAAAGAATTGAGGCTTATAATACCATGGATATGTACTCTCATATGATGATCAGTGTAGCAAAAAAGAAGGCTTACTAACAACTGATGGTGATGAGGAAGACAGGGAATGAGGGAAAATCAAAAACAAAAATCATGAAGCTACTGGTTAAAGTGAAGCCTTCTCACTGCCTTTTAAGATCTGCTGTTACTTGTGAGTGGCAATCAGTCATATTGTTCATTGCTTAAGGTTTCTTGACAAAGCAAGAAAATAAGTAGAAGTATAAAAGTTAACAACACATAGAAAGTTTAAAAGTTATAAGATGTGCCTTTTCTTAGGAAAGTATAATATAAACTTAGACTAGTTAAAAGTGGAACAACTACTAGTTGTTATCACATTGTCTCCTCTCATTGTTTCATGGTCATGAAATGGAAATGCAGTTGTAGGGAAGAGATATTTGAAAACTAAATAAAATCAAGAAAAATTAAGCACTGACTAGTATGTGAAATATTTCAAAAATTAATCTTTATGAACTGATGTTTTCAACAGAAACATAGCAGTAAGTTGAGATTATATAGTTGTGTTAGGGATTTATTATACAGACTGAGATTAGGAAAAGCATCAAAGTAATGTTCAATGACACTAATAATTTTTTTTGTTGTTGTTGTTGGTTTTTCAAGACAGGGTTTCTCTGGAACTCACTCTGTAGACCAGGTGGCCTCAAACAGAGAAACTCGCATACCTCTGCCTCCAAAGTGCTGGGATTAAAGGCATGCACCACCACTGCCTGGCTTGACACTAATTATTTTTAACCTAACCCTTCATTTGTATTCCTGCCCCAAGTGAAATAATACTTTAGTATGTTTAGGTATATAAATTTATTTAACTTTCTCCATAAATCTGAAAAAGTTGCTTTCTTAAGATAAATGGGAGTTTCCTGAAATTCAGTTACATAGGTAATACACAGTGGTATCTCACCTTTGTTCTCCTAGGGCTTGGTACAGTGCTGAGAACATAACATCTTCAACCCACATCAATACCACCAGAATACCACTGTTCTGTTATTACATTATTCTACCCTCCTGAACATTATGAGTAGGCATATGAATTACTATTTTATAATACTACAGGAACAGTAGTATGTCACTCAGTTTTATTCTATACGCCATTACTGGTGAAATTGTAACAGAAAATTGCCACGCAAAAATCCTTAGTGTTATAAACTATTGTTTGTTTGGGTTTATTTTTTCCTTCTTTATTTTGTTTTTTTTTCGAGGGGGGGAGGTTGTTGGTTTTTTTTTTTTTCTTAGCAACAACAATTTTTAATAAACTTTTTAAAATCAACATCTTTATAGTGTAGCTTTCCAAAAATGCTGTGTCAGTCTGTGGGTTGCATAAATTTTGTAGAGAAATTACAGAAAATTTATTATTATTTACCTCCTAGAGGTAGAAGAAATTTATCATTTGCAATTAATAAGTTCACTGGTTCAGGCTACAAGCATTGTACCATAAGATGTTGGGTTAATTTTATGTGACATATAAATGGTGGTTGGAGTTAAAGTTTAGAAACCTATTATGCCAGCACTTGAGATGGAGGCAGGTGGATTTCTGAGTTCGAGGCCAGCCTGGTCGACAGAGTTAGCTCCAGGACAGCCAGGGCTACAAAGAGAAACCCTGTCTCGAAAAAAACATTATGATCACATTTACAGGAGACGTAATATTTGACAGGTGTAATATGAGTTATGTCATATTCAAGAAAATAAAAGATAGTATTCTTAATTTCAGGAAAGCTTGTAGCCATTGCAGTTATTGATGAGAAAAACACATCACTTGAGCATACCAGGTATGATTGCTTTAAATGGATTTAAGCTTAAAATGTCATCCAGATCAGTCAGCTTGTTGTATAATCTCCTTAGAATATCTTGTTTTGTCTGTAGTACTTAGATAAGGCAACAGATGTAATGGGATAATTAAACTTTTTAATTGAAGAGGTGAAATATTTATATATTTGTTCTTCCATAGATTAAAGTCAATTATTCAAGAAGTTGCTAGAGATTTCAGAGACCACTTCCATAGGTATGTGCATCTGATCTGAAAAGTTGTCTTTGTTTGAAAGGTTGTCTTTTTTAATTTGGCATTACATTGAGATAAACCAAAAGTGGTAAGTTGAGCATCTCTAATCATTAAAATTTAAATCTGACATCTGAGATGCTCTAAGGTCTAAATACAGAGAATCTTACATGACACTAAGTGGAAAATTTCACACCTGCCTTCCCATGATAGTAGTCAGAACACAAAATCATTTTTAAAGAATTGTATGAAATTTCCTTCAAGATATGTATAAGATATGAGGTATATATGGGGGGAAATGTGAATTCTGTAGTTAACACTTTGGTCCCTACCCTAGGAAGTTCATCATTTATGTGAAAATGTTCCAAACCATGAAAATTTTCAGAAATTTCAAGCACATTTGGCCCTAGGCTTTCAGATAAGACAGTCCATATCTCATACTTTGAAAGGTGAATCGAGAATTGATTGACCTGGAGCTTCCCGTCAACATAAGGATACATGCATGCCACATCTTACAAGTTAGAGTAGCTGCATTTATAATTCATTCCATTCCTGCTTCCTAAGAGTATTTGACATATGTTTTGTTGTAGGAAAATATGGCCATAAATTTGTAAATTGGAAAACAATTTAAATGAACAGTCACATATCAGGTAGATGATTGTAACAAACTTTCAAAAAAATTAATAGAATAAAAAATTCACTTAGGAATAAGAATTTTTGCTGTATTTCAAATGTTTGGGTTTGTTGCTACTATCAAAAACAGCAATAGAAACTTATAGGATTCATTATTTTCTTCATATTTAAAATCTACCAAAAGCTCATTGTGCAGTTCTCTTGGTACATGGTAGTTGACCTTTTCTAAGTGGTCCTCTTTCACAGTAAATCAGCCTTCCTGGTATTTTACTTGTAGCACATTTCTTTCTCTGCCTTTTAAACATGTATACAATGAGGTGAAATGTCCAGAGTTTGTTGTTGCTTATCAATAGAACATACTCTTATTAAATATCATAGGGATTTCCATGTTCATTATTTATATGCTTACCAATTTCTGATTTGTATTATGTTCCTATTTTCTTTTCTTTTATTTGGTTTGTTTATTTTTGTTTTTGCTTTTTCAAGACAGGGTTTCTCTGTGTGTCCCTGGCTATCCTGGAACTCACTCTGTAGACCAGGCTGGCCTTGAACTCAGAAATCCGCCTGCCTCTGCCTCTGCCTCTGCCTCCCAAGTGCTAGGATTAAAGGCATGCACCACCACTGCCTGGCTCCCTTTTGTCTTTTAATCTAATACTGTGCTCTTTCTCTTCTTTCTCTTTGTTGTTGCTGTGTTTCAAAGAGATATTCAGTTTGGCCATATGGATGGAAATGACTATATAAACACTTTGCTGATGGAGTAAGTAAAAAGTTGATGGTTTTGATAGCAGTTTTTCCACTTTGATATCTCTAATTTTGAGAGATAGGGAATGACTTAATTAGCTGGAAAAAAAAAATACCAAAACTACTTGTCATTTTCTGGTGCTGACATTCTCCTACTAAATGTCTTATTTTATTTTATAAATCCTGAATTTTGAATTCATTGATATTTAATTTTCCTTTTTTTCTAAGATTTTGTTTAGATTTATTTATTTTGTGTATGTGAGTGCTCTCTCTGCATATATACCTGCTTGCCAGAAGAGGGTATCAGATCGCTTTATAGATGGTTGTGAGCCACCATGTGGTTGCTTGGAATTGAACTCAGGCCATCTGGAAGAGTAAGTAGCCAGTGCTCTGAACTGCTGAGCCATCTCTGTAGCCCCATTAAATGAGATTTAATTTCATTCTTTAGTATAGAAAATAATTTCCCACTTCAGTATTATAACTTAGTATGTTCAAATCATTCCACAGTATGTAATATTTGTAGTTTTATAATACAAACTTTAATAATTTTAGTAGGTAATTATGGGCTGGTAAGGTTGTTCACTATTTAGGCACTTTCTCAGAGGCCTCACAACTTGAGTTTAATCGCTATATAGAGACTCAATTCCTGAAGATTAGCTGACTTCCACACGTAATTATTGATACTTGAAGTAATTGACACTAGTATTTTTTCAATTTTAAAAAGCCATTGATAGATTGATACAAGTGTAGAATAAATTTTAGTTATTTTTACCCCAATTCCTCCAATTTTCTCCCACATTTCCCTCTGAAACACTTTTGCCCAATATGTCTGATCCAACTTAATTTAATTTGAGTTATTTCCATGAGTGTATGGTAGGTTATTGCCTGGCACATTTGTAACTTCAGTGAAGAAAATAACCTCCTGACCCAACAACTATTAACTACCAGTAATCACACAGAAAGGTATAGGACTTCATAGCTTTACACACACACACACACACACACACACACATACCCCTTACATGGTACAATGCTGACAGACTAAGTCTCGTGCAGAATTTGTACAGATAACTATGAGTTCATATTTGCAACAGCTGTACTATGTGCAGAAGTCAACTTTTTGCTGCACATCTCTCCATTCTCTATCTCTTATATTTTTTTTCCATTTCTAGCCCCCTTGCCAATTGTTCCCCAAATCACAATAAAGTTTTAGTGCCAAAAAAAATTAGTAAAAGAATCCATATATTTCTTATTGTCCATTTATTGTTTATAGAAGTTATAAAGTTAATCTTGTATAAACCTAAAAGATATTCTGTATAATCTTATAAAAATGGTGCCATATAATAGAAATAAAGTTTTTGTAGTATATATGATAGGAACTTTGATAAGACTATTTTTTAAATCTTTTGCAATGAGTAGATAGATTTATTTTAAAAATGCTTTGCAACATTACACAACAAATTTGTTTCAATAACAATCATAATCTGAGATGATAGTACCTAACAGTAAACATTTAATCCATAGTTTAATCAGTTATGAAATAAGAGAAGATCTAAGTTCAAATTACATTCACAAGATCATAGTCAGCTTAAGTTGTTAGGTTTGAAGGATATGATAAACTTTGGGGTTTTTTGTTGTTGTTGATTTGGTTTGGTTTGGTTTGGTTCTTTGTCTCTGACAAATACCTGAGGGAAACATTTTAAAGGAGGAAAATTTTATTTTGGCTCCAGTTTATAGGTCTCAGGCAGTGTTGGTAGGTCCCAGTGGTTTCAGTTTAAATGAGGCAGAGTATCATGGTAGCTGGAATGTGTGGCTGATACTCCTCACCTTAGGTGACTAAGAAGTAAAAGTAGAAGAAAAGGAAAGGAAGCAAGATAAACCATCCAGTGCAGTCACATCTAGCTACGCTTAACTGTTAAAGATTCCCTGCTTACAAAGATAATATCGCCAGCTGGGGACCAAGCCTTCCACATATGAGCCTGTCCAGGGCACATCATATTCATGTCATAACAATAGGGCTTTCTGTGCTGGGATATGATCCTCCTTGATGAGTGTTTAAGTATATTGGAAAAAATGTGTATCCTGTTGGGTAGAGTGACAGTAGACTAGAGAATTCACAATAGTGTTTATTCGACATGTATATGTTTACTACTCAAAATAAAAAAGGTATCATTCTGAATGTTTAGCTTTAATTTTCTCATGAAATTGTGTAGCAAGTTAGGAATTATTGGTTTTCTGTATTTTATAAGAAAAAATTTACATGTAAGAAGCTATGTTAAGAGAAAGTGCCAGGTTCAAACAGTATGGGTCTAGAGACTATCTTTTTGCCTATCTGGGTTTCTGAGTACCATCTAAGGTAGAGTTAAGTGTTATTAGTACTATTCAGAAGTTTATACTTTGCATAGTACAAATTTTATTCTTATATTTAATCACTTACTCATGTGTTGGTTTTTAGATTATTTTCATACAATCTTGGCTAATGATAACTTTTATGCAAACTTTGAAAAGTTCCTGTAGACCACAGTGGTAAAGATATTAAAGATATCTTTTCTTCTCTAACTATAGCTCCTAAGATATAAATGAGCAGTAAGGTATTTGTTATTGCTATGCTTAATATGAGTTTTGATTCTTTCTTTTTTTTTTCTAGCGAATTGACAGTCCCAACAATAGTTGTACTGAATACTTCAAACCAACAGTACTTTTTGCTAGATAGACATATTAAGGATGCCAGTGACATGGTCCAGTTCATTAACAGCATTTTGGATGGTACAGTGCCAGTAAGTAATTCAGGTCCATTTCAAAGGGATAAAGGGGAGGCAGCAGAGGAGAAACTAGCAGTTCTTTGCCTTTCATCCTGAAAAGAAAAGGTATTCGTTGCCTGGGGGAAAGAGGGAATCAGCTTCAGCCCACTGCTTTCTCCTGTCTCAGTCAGCCTTTTAGAAAGTTCTTGTATGACAGAGGCTCACAGGTGCAAATGTCCCTCAAAGTGTTATTTGAGACACCTTTGCTTGTCACAGTAATGCGAAAAGTGTTCTTAGCTTCTAGTGTTGAACTAGAGATACTAAGAGATTTGTGATGTGGGATAATAGATTTTAGAGGATTTACCTGGCACTAAATACCCTTTTGGGTCAGTTGAATTAAGGACAACTGAAATAAATCTTAAAAAAAAAAAAAAAAGAAAGAAATGTTTTGAGAATCAGAGGTCCAGCAAAGAGTTCTAAAAATAATCATGTGAAAGAATTGTTATGATTTTAATTTTCTTATTGGAATATTTCTCAAACTAGCTACAATTCATATTAACACTCATAAAAACCTGCTCAAGTGTGATCAGCATACATCTTAATTAAGTGAAAAAAAATCCAGAAGGATCTTTGTTGCTTCAATGATAATTTAATTACTGTTTTTTTACATTTTTGTTTTAAGTTTTATACAAACTTTGAAAAGTCAACATTGCATACCTATCATGGTTTAAAGTCAGTAGATTTGGGAAACTCCCTTAGTTACATAGTAAGTAGCAATATGGTATTGTGTAGAAATGGTATTTTGATTGAAAGAAATTCAGTTGTAGTGGTGAGAGCCCTTTTGTTTGTGATTTAGTAAAACCCGATCAGACTTTTATAACAGAGATTTCCTTAGTCCTATAGTTTAGCAATTCAAAGAATGAGACAGATTTCTGGGATAGCTAGATGCCAGGGTTTGATATCCCCAGGAACTTTTCTCTGCTTCTCAGCACTCCCTGTTGAGCTCTGTCTGCATGAGGATGTTCCTAAGTAGTAGGAAAGTTTCTGCCTCAATGTGGCTAAGCAACCCAGAGAAACTCAAAGCTTGTCCATGCCTTGGGAGGGTGGGCCAGCTTCAACAAGCCACAAAGATGAATTTTGGGGGTTACATATGTAATATTTTATAAGTCAACTTTTACCCCTAGTTACATGATTATGTAACATAAAAATGAACTACTAATATGTGCATAACATGTTTTATTCTTATTAAATTGAAGGCCCAAGGAGGTGATAGCATTTTTCAGAGACTGAAAAGAATAGTATTTGATGCCAAATCTACAATTGTGGTAAGTTCTGACAGTTAATTTAGTATCTTCAATAGCTGAAAAATTTGGAGTTTTCAATCTGCTCTCTCTTTGCACTTGCCTTCTTTCTTTTGTACTTTATTTCTTTAAATGGCTGGCTTAAATTATGGAAATAAAATGTGTCCATTGCCGGGCGGTGGTAGCGCACGCCTTTAATCCCAGCACTTGGGAGGCAGAGGCAGGTGGATTTCTGAGTTCTAGACCAGCCTGGTCTACAGAGTGAGTTCCAGGACAGCCAGGGCTATACAGAGAAACCCTGTCCCGAAAAAAAAAAATGTATCCGAAATTCTCTAACAGCACCTTCCTTCATTTGTTCATCCCAGCTATCTTACTAGCTGCTTCATGCTGCTTTTCATTTGTGTTGATGCCAAGACCACCATGAAAATGTAGCTAGCCTTCTTGATCAATAAGGAGTAAATTTGAGTAATCTGAATAAATCCATACATAGCACCCTTCTGTTTATCAGTCACATTTGTTTTCCTGTTTCCACACAAATGGATTAGGCACTTGGTATTTTGTCCACCAGCTGCCCTCATTTTCACCCAAGTCTACACCTCCTCTCAACAGTCTTCAGTATGTTCTTCATACCACTACACAATGTCATAATAACCATCAGTCCTGAGCACTTTCTTTCCTTTTTCCTGTGATACACATCAGAAGATCCTATCCATCTGAGTACTCTCCTTACTGGCTTTTAAATATTATTGAGGCTTTTTAGGGTTAGGGCTAGTTGTCATAAATTATCTTGCTCTGCTGGTCTTTTTGTTCTCTGGATTCTTCCAGAGACGTAGACCCAACCCATGAAATACATCTTATGGTAAAACTCGTTCAGTAAAATTATTTTTCTGAGAACTGAGGAAATAACATATGACATTTTAACATGAGTCATGTTGTTGTTAGTAAAGCCACACTAACTTACTAGTTCATTTTATCTTATGAAGAGAATATGTATAGGGCTATAAGTACATGTCTCTGTTAAGAGCTGGTACCTTTTTACAGGTAATGAACCCAAGTTCATTTCCCAGCTCAAAACTTTCTATAATTCCACCTACAGGAGATCTGATACCTCTGGCCTCCAGACACCTACACCTACACGCACATACACACATACACACAGCATACACACATACACATACAAATAAAAGCTTTAAATGTGTGTGTGTGTATACATATATATATGTGTATATATATATGAACATGTATATATAACTCTTTATCGGAAAGAACCCACAAGCAGTTTCCTAGAGTTCATCATATTAACAGTAATTATATAAGTTATTTATGGGTAATGTGAAAAAAAGAAAGGTCTTTATTAAGTACTCATACTGTTTGATTACTTTTCCTATTGCCCATCACCAGTTCTGCACACATGCACACTCACATGTGCATGTATGAGTATAGAGTTTTTATTTAGTCTTTAACATGCTAGGAATTGCTCAAGTATTAACATTAATTCATTGAAACTGAGTTCAATAGAGCAGTGAAAGGAATCTGTTGTGTCCTTAAATTTACATCATGTGTTTTATGTCAGAATTCCATTCAAGTGCAACTGTATTCTCTACCCACAGTCTATATTCAAGAGCTCTCCACTTATGGGCTGCTTTCTTTTTGGGCTGCCACTGGGTGTCATCAGTATCATGTGCTATGGAATCTATACAGCTGACACAGATGGAGGCTATATAGAAGAACGATATGAAGTGTCCAAAAGTGAAATGGAAAACCAGGAACAGATAGAAGAGAACAAAGAGCAAGAGAACAGCAGTGGAGGTTCTCTAGTGCCTACTGTGCAAGAGCCCAAAGATGTATTAGAAAAGAAGAAAGATTGAGACTTCACAGATAAAAAATATTTGTTAGAATTTCATTATTAAAGAGTATTTATTGAATTTAGAGATTTAATCATGATCTATTTACAGAAGAGAACATATTCTTTGTATTTTGCTAATAACAACTGCATGAATTAAAATAATTCTTCCATAAGTAGGAAGATGTTTGGAACAAAGTGATGAACAGTTTGTCCAAAACAAAGCCAGATCATTGTACCAGTTACTTTACAGATGCCCTTTATGTACACACTTCTTTGTGTGCATGTTCTATGACAAAGTTAAGAAGCTTGGACAGAATATTAAGATGACCATTAATGTGGAAGATGTGTTTTTTGCAAAGAGAAATAGTACTTTCACCTACTATATCAATTCTCCTATATTTTGGATAAAATTTATATAAACAAAGTCTTTAAAGTTTAGACATTTTAAGAGGAACTGGTAACTTTTTCCATGTATCAAATTTAAGGTTCTGAGTTTAAAACTAGTGATTTTATATATAGCATAGTGATTTTATTTTACTAGTTGTTTTTAAAGGAGAAATGTTACTTTTTTACTTATACTCTGTTGCATTATTATGATAATGGCATATGGTATCATGAAGTGAAGGAATAATCTTGTAATTGACCTTTGGTATGCAGGGAGAGGTAGCTTCAGCCTTTTCCTGTGATATTTAGTAGAGTGCATTGTCCACTACTGGAGGAAGGAGTGACCCTTTTAGTATATCTTGATTTTAGCCAAAGCAGCCTAGTATTTTGTTGTGCTTTTATTTTACAGCTTGACATTACTTCTAATATTTCTATTATGAATGTTTTCAGAAGTAATAGAAATCATGTTTTTATATGTAAACTAATAATTTAAAATTTACCACCACACCTCTATTGTGGGAGGCCATAACAGGTTGGTGATGTAATCAACATGTTAAATTCAGATGTCTTGAACAAAGGGAGAGATCCTAGTTCCCTTCTCTAGACTCAGCTTTGCCTCTAGGACAATCACAACCTCTCATCTTTCATCGGAATGCTGTCATGTCTAAAAGTGGGTATTTTGTGATAATGTTTACTGTTAAGATCAGCTTGTTAATTTTGATGCCTTCATTTTAGCTAATTTCAGAATTTTTATTAGGTAATGTTTAGATCCTGTTCTTTGAGTATTTTAGAGTTTGTTGAAAGGATCCGCTGAGCATTTACGAACATGGTTTGTAGCTCTAACCCTGAAGTTTCTTGGGACTTCTGCTTTGGTTGCCAAGGGAGCTTCTGGTTTCTGATGCAATACTAATCAATTTACATCATATTAATGAATTAAAACATGTATATCTATAGAGCAAGAAAATTGCTAATTATAATCTATGTCCAAGTGTTCTTTTCATATTTGAAAGCAACCATTTTTAATATTTAATCACCCATCATTAACTTTATTGATAATGGTGTAAGTATGTAGTCATGGGAAATGTTCAGAAAATAAAAGAATATTCTCAAATGGAAACTGGAGATAAGCACTGTTAAAAGTTACTGTAACAAATGCCCCCATAGACTAAACTCCATAGACTCTTTAGGAAGGTTCGTGGTAGTGGTCCCAATGGTCAAGCATTATTGCAGGAGAAAAGACCAGAAGTCTGTATGGATGCCTCATTAATGATAATGTGTGATAAGGAGAGAGACATGAAGAAATAGGAAGTACCACTATTACATTTTACTATTGTTTATCACTATCAGGTGTTAAGTGTATTTTGTCTTGTCAATCATCCCTTGTAAATAAGTTCTCAGTAGGAAAAAAAGTAAAAAGAGTAAAGCACAGCTTTGCATTAATAAACATATGCACAGAGGTAATTCATTGTATTCTGCAATAATTTTCTTTTTGAATGAGTGCTTTGGTTCTCTATTTGTACTTTTAAAATGTGCATTAGAAAAAAAAGTGTGTAAGTGAATCGTTTTATTTCCTTTTGTACTAAACTTTTAATTTTTACATGTGTTTTCTTGAGGATATTTTATTTGCAGTGTCAGATTGCTCACATAAAAAACTTAAAATTTGTTCACTTGTGCTTTTCTTTTCAATGTGTTATCAGAGTACTGTTTGCTTATCAGGAGAACATACTTTAGAATCAGGGAAGCTCTATTCATAATCTAGGAAAAGATTGATCCTCTAATTTCCTTGGTTAGATACCAACAATAGAATCCTTTCAGGAAATTGTGATTCTACCTTTTCTTTCATGTGTCAAGTTTTGATTTCTGAAATTCAAAACCATAGCTCATTGGTGCTGAAATAACATTTAAGAGTATTTCAGAGAATGTGCATGCTTAGCCCAACATCCTCAGCACCTCTGTCCTGAAATCTCTCTTTGTTGTGTTTATCAATATTTTTGTAGTTTCTTTTATTTGAAACTTGTTTGGCATTTATTAGATCTAGAGGTTTTTACTCAAAGGACTTTTAAAACCTGGTTTAGAAATCATGTAAACAATACCAAATGAGTAAAGGTGGTGGAAAGGTCTCTTGAAGAGCTGAAGCAATCATGTATATTGTTTCTGTTTACTCTGTTTTATTGCCCATGATGTTCCTAATATTTTAACATGGTAGGTAGCTCTAAATTTTAAGAAAAGAATAATTTCCAGCATTGGGGACACAGAGGCAGGCAGATCTCTGTGAGTTCGAGGTTAGCCAGGACACACCCTTTCATGGGAAATAAACATACACATTTTTTTTATCAGTGTTTCATGATAAAATGAACAGAAGGGGGGAAAAATCACTCAGCTATTCTTATGTAGAAGTTGTTAAACAAGTGTGAAATACTAAGATATAAATAACAGGACTGAGTTTGCAGTTTTATTTTTACAAATATATATTTTTTTCTGAATGAGTCTAAGTCCCAAGAATGATGATGATGATGATGATAATAATAATAATAACAACAACAACAATAAATAAATTTTCTAGTTTGGGCTAAACTATTTAGGTTTTTTAAAGTCTTTATTACTACTAACTTGTTTAATTGTGATATTCTGCTTTATGATACCAATTGGAAACTTTTGTTTTTCTAAAATAAAGTAATTAAAAACATTGCATAATTGCTACCTTTAATATGTGTTTTTCAGAAGTTTGCTACATGACTAATCTCTAAACAAAATCAGAAGCTTCAACTAATATTCTACATAGTACTTTCCTTTTATTTATTAAGACATAGTTTATTTATAATTGCAGAAACGCAATTTTAGATTTTAAGCAGGCTTGGAAGTGAATTGTAGCTTAATTCCGTATACCCAACATCACTTGATCTAGTTTTAGTTTTATAAAACCTAGTATGTTTTTTTAATACTAGTTTTTAAAAGGATACCTCAACTTTTCTACAAAATTTAAAATGTGGTGAATTTGAGTTTTGTATTAATAAATTATGATCCATACTCTTCTGACCTCTCACTTTCATTATTAATGAACATGGAATTTAAAGCCTTTGGGGTCAAGGTAGAAGGCACTGTTTACATTTGATTTTTAATTATTTTGACATTAAAGAGTGTACATTGTGACAACATGTTTTACACAAGTTTTAATTTTTAAATTTCTTACATCAAAGAGATGTGTTTTCATGAGATGATGGGAACAAGAATAACAAGTGAGCCCAAAATATGACCTTACACTTGATTTGCAGGTTATGAGCAGAGACAGATTTCTCAACTATGTGTGAGAGGTGCCCTGTGTTGGATGAATAGGTGGAGTACCGTCTATATGAGACTCTGGTTTCACTTCATGGTTCATGTTCTTGCTCCACCCTTGTGAAGTTAGAAAAGCCAACTAACCTCTCCCACTTCTGAACTACCTGTAGCTGAATTACCTGTACCACCTATCTCTAGATTATGAAGGTTAAGTGAATTCATGACTGGTACACACCCACAGCTCTAACTAACATTTACTGTTTAAACTTAACTGACTTCTTACTTCATTTAGAATTCTATCATTAACCTCAGGGAGAAGGGAGCAATCCATTGTCATGTGAAATCCTAATATGTTTGTTTTGCAAAATTTTTTAATTCTAGCATTTTATATAGTGACAGGGATTTTGTTTTGTTTTGTTTTGTTTTCATCCTGGAACTCACTCTGTAGACCAGGCTGGCCTCGAACTCAGAAATCCGCTTGCCTCTGCCTCCCAAGTGCTGGGATTAAAGGCATGCGCCCGCCACCACTGCCTGGTGACAGGAAACAATTTAATATTAAAATTAAGTACAGAAAATTCTCTGGCCTTTGTGCTTTTTAAATGAAAATGATCACACATAAAGTGTAACTAATCAGATATTGATTAATATATGTGAATATCTTATTTAAACTTCTATGCAATTTAGGCAGTTAGATGTAGGTATGTCACTGGAGGTAAGGTCTGAGGTTTCAAAAGCTGTGGTTCAGGATGTTGCTGTCAGTTACTTCTCCAGCACTATGCCTACCTGCCTACCGCCATGCTCCTCAATGAGGATGTCTCCTGAAGCTGTAAGCCAGCCCCTGATTAAATGCTTTCTTTTTTTAAAGTTGACATGGTTGTATTGTTTCATTACAGTAATGATAACCCTAAGATAGTCTTGTTTTGTCTCTGTCTGGGAGAATACTTTGGACAGGTGAGCTGGGGACGTAGGTTGAGAACAGATTTCCACACTCAAGTGCAGGCACTTGCTGTGTGTGTAGAACATGATATTTAGGAGAAAACTTGCTGAAGGGATACTTTCTTGTCTTTGTAGAATAGAAGGAAAATAGTTTGCTCTGAGTGGAAGGAAATATGTATTCTAAATTAGACTGGGAACTAATGTTAAATGTATGTGGAGGCTGGAGACATCTCACCATGTTTAAGAGCATTGGGAGCATATTGGGAACATACATAGTTCCAGAATATCCAGAATCAGTTCCAAACATTCACATAGTTGCTCACAACATTCTATAACTGAATGAGAGGACATATGAAAGAGTCCAGAATGGACATAACCCTGAGCCATGTAAGGAGATAGAGGAAGGAAGAGGGAAGAGCCAGACCAAGAGGCCAGGAGAGTAAATGTTAGATGAAAAAATCAGGTAACTTAAATGGTTGGTATTACATAAGGGTAGCTGGGAGAAGGGCAGCTCAACCCCTGGGCTGGAGGGCAGGATATGCCAGTCATACTCTGTAACAGGTAGGGACTGAGAAATGCTAGGAGAATCTGACTTGCCAGGTCTGCTTTGATGGCACCTCAGCCATTTGTCCCAGGATTTGAGATTTAACAATAGGGAAGAATAAGAAGGTTGAAATTATTTAATTATAATCTCAAAAATTATTTTTAAAAGTTGAAACAGACATTTTATAATCCAATATCTTTCAGGGACTAGACATGTATTAAAGCACATCAAGAATTACACACGTTTTGTGGGACTGTGAAAGCCTGTTTTCTGGTCAAGGTAGGTTTAAACCCCAGAGACCCAGCAGGCCTTCCTGCAAGGGACAGAAGGTCATTTGCCACACACCAGACTCCTGACAGGAGGCCTCAGCTCCATAATTCTGTGGCCATCAGTCATGTAGGGCAACTCCCCAAGCCCCTTGTATTCTGTCTGGATTCCATCCCCACAGTTACCTGGAAATAGCCAGGTATGCTCCTCCCCACAGTTACCTAGCAACAGCCAGATAGGCCTGGCCAACTATAAAAGGGGCTGCTTGCCCTCCTCCTCCCTCTCTTACTCTTACTCTTTTCCTCTCTTGCCCTCTTGCTCCCCCTCTCTGCCTTTCTCAGCCTCTACTACTCTCTTAGCTCCCCTTTCCTAACCTCAGGCCCACCCTGAGAAAAGAGGGTACAATTTCACTCATCACAACCCTCCACCATAACAATAAATGCTTTAAAACCATGAACTGCCTCTTCTCATCGGGATCCGCTGTGCTAGAGCAATGGAGCTGGTCTTCCTCAAAAGAGCTGCCTCTTACCTCCCACAGAAGGGCTCAGCATTCTCAGCCATGATCACTACCAAGCCAAGCCACCAGAGCAAGCCAAATACACTCATCCCTGTGGGACCCAGCCAGCTCCCGCCCCAACTTTCCCTTTGGCCCAGCAAGAGCCAACCCTGAGGATCCCTACTCTTCTCAGCTCCTCCAAGGCACCCAGTAGTGTCTATGGTGCCCAAGAGTCCTAGCCAACTCCAGCAGTCTGAGTGGACCTCAGACTGCACCTCTCCACCCGCAGGGCGGTCTTGTTGCTTCTCACAGCCCGATGCCCACCTGGCATCAGTGTGGGGTGCTCATAGTCAAACTTCCCACGTCCCACCTCCACAAGCAGCTGAAAAGTGGCAGACCGAAAAGCAGGAGACCAACTTTTTTTTTTTTTTTGGTCTTTTCCCAAAGACAAGGTTTCTCTGTGTAGCTCTAGCTGTCCTGGAACTCTGTAGACCAGGCTGGCCTCGAACTCAGAAATCCACCTGCCTCTGCCTCCCAAGTGCAGGAATTAAAGGCATGCACCACCACTGCCAGGCAGCAGGACATCATTTTAACCCACAACCTTTCTTTCGGTTGTGCATTTTCAGACAGGATAAATACATTTCTATTAGACACAGCCACACTAGTTTGTCCAGATGGTTTGTATTGTTTGAACAAATTTTTGTATAACTACAAAAATTTGGTTTCTAGTAAGTTCAGTTCCTCAATCAGATTCTTGATTGCCCTGGTCTGTGAAACTCTTCCCCCCCCCCACCCACCCCCAAATGGCCACTTTGGACTTTTACTGATCTTCTAAAATTGATTACTTGATACTCATTGTTAATGCCCACTACTGTCAAAGCAAGAAGGCTATATTACCTTCTTTCCTCCCTATCCATTTCTGTGCTGTGGCTACACTACCTTCAAAGTTGGTCAGAGAACTCAATTCTTACACAGGTCCTTAATTACCCAAAAGGCCAGGGAGATTGGAAGACAATCATTCACTGGTCTCTTGTCCTTCACACTGACCAGTAAGGCCCCTGTTGAGCAGCTTGTTAGAGGCTTGTTCTTTAATATGAGGATTTGCCTGGTGGCTGGTTGTAAATAAGGGGCATCTCCTTTGTCGTGGTTTAGAGCCAAATTTCTGGACAGTCCTGTATCCTAGCATCCTAATCTCTAACAGGCCTGGTTAGCATACTAATCTGTAGGATGTCTTAGAGGCAGTTCTCCCTCAGCTAAATTCTTGGTGTAGCTTACTGTCTCCTAGACATTGGTTAAATCCTTTACATCATCGATTATACTCTTCTACATCACAGCTTAATACTGGAGCACTAACCAACACATGGACTGCCTTTTACAACCTCCACAAATTAACACCTAAATGCCAAATGCTAAGGTTAGAACTTGTAGAAGACACTAGAGAAACTAGGGCTCTCCAGGTTTGGTATCCTGCCAAGGATGTTTCTACACACAAGCCCCTACTCGAAATGCTTTGCCCAGACACAGCCCCCATAAGTGAAGTTATTCAGAGACCACTGCCTGTTCCAAAGAGTGGTTAGAACCACAAGTGACTTCACAGGTGGCCACAACTTGCCACAGGTTCCCACCCAGCCCCAGGGAGGACAACACACCAGCTTCTCAAGCTCTGCCAGCTGCTCTTCCCGAATGTGGACAGTGACCCTGTGCTAACAACTTCCCGATTTTGGAGCTTGCCTGAATGCCCCTCACAACACCCACCATCAGTGTTCAGGACACCTCTCACCATACCAGGAAGAACACCTGCCTGACTGATAGGTCTGCCTGCAGGCCCTGACTGGCCAGTGAGTCTTGAGTGACACTAGTAACTCCCTTAAGAATAGAAAAACCACAGCATATTGTTTCCTGGCCCAGGCTTCCAGTCCAGGTCCAGACATTTTCCATATCTGCAGAGATTTGCATTTCAGTACTACTTATGCCTATCCTCCAAATAGCCTGCCCACCTGCCTTCCCACCCAGTCCCAGGGAGAACCCACTACTCAAGCTTCCTCTGCTCAGCAGCCTGCACCTTCCATTTTTGTGTCCCTGCACTCACCATGTCTCAAAGACTGCATGAGCCCCCTCACAGCACCCAGCAGCAGCACTGAGAGCACTTAATACCAAACCATTCAAGCCTGCTCAATTACTAAGCTGAACCTACAGCATTGCACCAGAAAGATCCCGCCTCTTCCTCTGACTAGCAGGTCAGCCTGGAGACTCTGACTGACCAGTGCTAGTCTTGAGTGACTCGAGCACCTCTCTTAGGGTTAGAGTATGTTGAAGGGACACAACGTAGTGTTTACTGGCCAATATTTCCAGTCCAGAGCCAGACCTTGTCCATATCTACAGAGATTTGCATTTCAGTAGCACTTGTCCCTATCCTCCAATAACCTACCCATCTGTCTTTCCACCCAGCCTCTCAGGGGAGGACTCACCACTCCAGCTTCCACTGCTCAGCTGCCTGCTCCCCCTTTGTGAGCAGTGGCCCTATGCTCATTAGGTAGAGACTTCAGAGATTGCCTGAAATCTCCTCACAACACTCATTAGGCACTCCCCATCTTCCTCCTGGAATCAAGGTAGATAGCTTGCATAGCCCTGTTACTCAATTGCAGTGGAGTTCTTAATTTATCTTATAAGTAGAATATTAACAATTAAAGAGAGATTTTAGGAAATGTGTTTTGTTTTGTGGCTTCGTGGTGGGTTCAGGTAAGCTTCAGCTACTTCTTACCTGGTATGTATGAGACAAGCCTGGGAGAAAAGCAGGAAACAGATGACAAAGTCTGCAGAGCACAATTGTTAGCTGGCACATCTTCCTCGGTGGAAAGATGTATTGGGGGTGGGGGGGAACCTACCCACAGCTAGCTATATTACTAAAGATTCTCTTGATGAACAGAATTGATAGAGTGAATCCCTGTATATATGTTGAAAGTGGATTTATTAGAATGCCTCACAGTCTGTGGTCCAATTAGTCTAACAATAGCTGTCTACCAGTGGAAAATTGAAGAATCCAGTAGTGCTTCAGTCCATGGTTGGACTTCATCCAGCGGCTGGATGTCTCAGTTGGTCTTCAGTATATACCAGAGTTTCAAAGAAGTAGGCCCTTTAATGCCAGGGGAAAAGAGAGAGGAGACAGACAGAGACATAGACACAGAGAGGAAAGAACTTGCTAGCCAAGTTCTACTTTGTAAGTAGACAAAGAGAACAAGCTACCATCTTCAATGTCTTTTATGTATGTAGGCTGCCACCAGAAGCTGTGGCCTAGAGTAAAGGTGGATTATAACATCTCAAAAACCAGATTAAAGAAGGGTTTTCACACATTAAAAGGAAAACTATAATTAAGAAAAATTCCCCCACAGTACCCAAATTCTTTCAGTTTTAGTTAATTCCACATGTAGTCAATTTGATTAACAGTAATACCCATCACATGACAGAAGAACTGAGAAAGATCCCCACCCACCCCCTGGCAGGCTAAGAGAGAATAGTAGTCATTTCCAAAGCAATGATTTCCTTCGAGAAGGGAAGCATTGGGATTTTACTGAAGGAATCTAGGTAAGTAGGTTTTCCTACTCCTACACAAGCTAAATTAGCCATCATTGGACAAGTTGGACAAGTTGGACTAGTTGGACCACAGCCTGTGAAATATTCTAATAAATCACTTTCTACATACATAGATTCATCCTATCAGGTCTGTTCATCTAGGAACCTTTACTAACTAATACAGCTGTATGTGAGTGTGTGTTTACCTTCCCACTGAGCAAGATGTGCTGGCTAACAATAGTGCTCCACAGGGTTTGCCATCTGCTTCCTGTTGGTCTCCCAGGATTTTCATACCTACTAGGTGAAAACTAGCTGCAGTTTACCTAAGCCCAAGACAAATTAGAGTATTTGCTAGTTTATTGGGAGCAGTTCTCTATGGGTTCACTAGTCCCAAGGAGGTCAGAGAAGTTGCTATGGAGAGGGAGTTGGGGGGGGGTTGGGGGGGGAGAAAGAGAAAGCACAAACAAGGCAAGCAGAGAAAAATGTAGAGGGGAGGTAGAGAGGGAGGAAGGGAGAGGGAAAGTGGAGGAAAAAGGAGAGGGAGGAAAGAGGAGGAAGAGGGGAGACAGAGAGACGCAGAGACAGAGAAACAGAGAGACAAAGAGCACAAAATTTCTGTATTATACAGGAAGAGTTTCTGGGAGGGGGAAAGCCAAGCCCCTGGGCTAGAAAGTTCAGGGTACAAGGCATAGTGTGCCAGCCATGTCCGGTAACAGGTGGGACTAAGGAGTGTTGGGAGAACCTGGAGGTCCGGCCAGCTTTGGTGTATTCAATGTGCACTTCAGCTGCTTGTCCCGAGTCTGAATCCCAACAGCCACAAAACAAAAATCTTGTTCCCCAAAATCTCTCTTTAATTGTTAATGTCCTGGGCACCCTTCCACTTGTGGGAAAGAATGATAACTCTACTGCAAGTTGAGTAATGAGCTATGCAAGCTACCTACCCTGATTCCAGGAGGAAGAAGGTTAAGAGTCTACTGAGTGTTGTGAGGGGAGCTCAGGCTGAAGTTAGGAACTGATGAACATAAACACATGGTCACTGGTCACAAAGCAGGCAGCGGCTGAGCAGTGAAAGCTGGAGTGGTGAATCCTCTCTGGTGCTGGGTGAAGAGGCAGATGGGTAGGCTATTGGAGGACAGCACAAAGTGCTGCTGAAATCTCTGCAGATCTGGAAAAAGTCTGGCCCTGGATTGGAAGCTTGGGTTGAGAACCTCTACACTGTGTTCCTTCAGCACACTCCAACTCTAAAGGAGGTGCTCTTGTCACTCAAGACCCACTGGCGAATCAGAGCCTTCAGGCAGACCTGCCCGTCAGAAGAGTAGGCAGGTTCTTCTGGGTGCCATGCAGTGGTCTCAGCTTAGTAACTGAGCAGACTTGAGTGGTCAGAATAGAATGGTCTGGTGTGATGTGCTCTCTGTCCTGCCGCTGGATACTGTGAAGCACGCTCAGGCAAGCTCCGTGAGACATGGTGAGCACAAAGTCACTGGCAGCAACAGGGAGGACTGAGCAGCGGGAGCTGACGTGGTGGGCTGAGTGGGAATCGGCGGCCACCTGTGAGGTCCTATGAAGTACTAGCCACTCGCTGGACCCAGAGGCAGCCTCTGAATAACTTCAATGTGCCAGGCTGCATCTGCATTTGGAAGAGTAGCTTGTGTGTAGAAACATCTTTGGCATAATGCCAAACTTGGAGAGCCCTAGTTTCTACAAATTCTAGCACTTAAATTTTTAGCACTTAAACCACTTGGAGTTAATTTTGTGGAACTTGTAAAAGTCATCTCATGTATTGTGTAGCAATCTCATATCAAGCTGTGATGTAAAAGAGTAGAATTGATGATATAAATGATTTACAAATGGTTAGGATATAGTATAGTGAGTCACACCAAGTATAATTTAGCTGAGGGAGGACTGACTGTAAAATACCACAGATAAATAGTAAGCTAACCAAGCCTGTTAGAGATTATAATGCTAGGATATACATGGTTGTTCAACAGGATTGTTCAGAACAGGGTTTACCTGAATGGAGGGCAGGGGCGAGAGAAGCATTAAGCCAAGACAAGGCTCAAAGTTTAATATTCAGCATAGCATATATAAAGGGGAAAAAACACAGAACCCATCCCCTGCTCTAGCTGGAGTATGTTGAAGAGTGATGTCAGCGCAGCAGCCAAATCAGCTACTTGCAACTGCAGTCCAGGTAGATGTCTCTAATCAGGCTGATAAGGCATTTCATTCAAGGTCTGTATATCCTGCCTATCTCAGCAATTATTTAAGGTCTGCTTATCCA
Organism: Mastomys coucha; assembly: GCF_008632895.1. NCBI lineage: Eukaryota > Metazoa > Chordata > Mammalia > Rodentia > Muridae > Mastomys > Mastomys coucha. The sequence goes on from NW_022196895.1 coordinate 86,124,653, forward strand.
AGGTCTCTTCCGCCTGCCTGGCCTGGGGGCCAGGGCCTTTGGAAGGAGTTGCTTCAGATTCTGAGAACACAACTTCCCACCATGTAGGACTGTGGTTATCAGTCCCAGGGACACTATAGCCTTCCTTGATCAGTAATGTTTTTGAGATACACTGAGTTCCCCTTTTGCAGCACTGTTTGATTAGACTCCTCATGAGTGTGTCCCTTTGTATGATGTTTCTACTGACTTCATAGTTTCTTCATGTTTCTGTTGACTTTATAGAAATTTCCCATTTCCTTTGATTTCCCCCATTAAGTAGTATACAAGATGGTATTCTTCTTAAGAAGCTTACTTAGCATAAGAAATAGCTTGTGCAAGACCTCCTCACACCAGCTTTTATACTTTCTACCTTCTCCTTTTCCTATGTTTTTCATCATCTGGGACCTTCCACTTAGGACACTGTCACTAACCTGCTGTTTTAGGGCACTGCTATACTTAAGAAATAATCTTGAGGATATCTTTGTTATATAAATTTCCCATCTGTCTCAGTGGCTAGACTTGTAGTCCATATTTAAATTGTTCAAAACATAACCTGGAACCTGAACCTAAAAGAAACTAAAGGGTGACAACATACATGGAACATAAAATCCATCCTAGGCTGGCTCCTCTTTTAGCATTAACCAGTATAGATGGTCTTTGCTACTTTGTGGTTTATTCTTTTTCCCCCACCCTTAATCCCCCTGACACCCCCAGTTTCACCCCCCTAATATCAGATAAGAGAGAAACAAGGATGGAAGGGAAAGAGATCCTTGAATTTAATTTTTTTTCCTTATACTGGACCCACTGGCATGAGCCAGTCTATAATGGGGAGTGAGGATTAAAGCTAGGAAAGGAAAAAGAAGATGCAAAGCCAAGGGTTAGATTTGGGAGGACTGCTGGTTAATACTGCTGCAGCAGCAGCCTGCAGTTTATTTTTCATTGCCTTTTTATACCCTACAGTACCATGGAAAGCAAAGCCACAAGCTAACAGAAACAATTTCCTGAAATCTGTTCTTATCCAGAGGCACCTCCCTGTTCCTTCCACCAAGGTCAATAGAACTTTCAGTCCCTCAACTTGAGCTTCAGGTGTACCTCCTCTTATCATGCTTTGCCTCAGCAGGCTGGGAAATCTGCCAACAGACCCTGACACACCTTGACTCTGCCTAGGTACATACAAAGAATAGGGTCTGTTCTAAGGCATAAACAAAGTAGTCAAGGAACAATCAAGGCATAAACAATGTTCCCATATTTACTACCATATTTATGGTAGTCAATGTAATTATGGTAGTAAATATCACAATACCATATTTATAGTAATAAAATTTACCATTTTAGGGCTCTGTCTGGCACTAGGGTGGACGAGTAGAGCTGAGAAGGCCTGTGCTGTTTGAGTCACTACATCTCTAATCCTCCAATAGGGGAACTACTACTGTCTTGAGGCCCAGCTGGGGTAGTCAAAATTCATGAGGGACTCTGGGCAGAACTTTCAGCTCTGGGCAGGCTAACAATCAGGAGGAGCACCAGTGGGAGGTAGTTTGCAGATTCTTTGCATATTCTTCTCTGGTGCAGTTCATCAGAGAGCTGTGAGAGAGACAACAAACCATGTCATGGTGATTGTGGTTGGCTAAGCTATCAGAATCCAACCTGATTGGACTAGGATGGACTGGGAACCAGACTGTGGTTCTGTTGATATATGTGGTGACCTGGGCAGAGGGTCTTGACCCCTGAACCTGCCTGAGTGTGGATTCTCTGGAGGGGTGGGGGTTAGGAGGCTCCGCATCTCTTGTCATTGGAAGCTGTGTTGCTTATAATATCACTGTCCAGTGTGCACACACAAGCATTGCTATGATGTGCAGTAAGGAGACAGATTTCAAAACTGAAGTTATGGTTTCTAGAAGTTCTGAACATTGCATTGCAAATTCAGTTTTATGTGATAAATTTTCCAAATAATTTAGAAACTGGTAGAGAGGAGGTGATGGAGATCATCCTTCATCAATATTTGATTACCTTTGCACTACTACCAGTCATGATGAATGGAGTTATTCAAGGAAATTCAGTTCCAGTGTACAAAAGGAGTTTCTGAGATGCAGAGATTTCTCAAGTGTGCATGGTGGTGTGAAGGTGGGTAGGGCAAATTCCATATCAAGTGTCATAAGCCATGTTCTTCAACTTTTGTGTGTGAGCTCAATGGGGCTGGGTTTGTGTGAGATCATAAGGAAGTATGTGGAGTGGGGTTGCTTAGCTATAACCCACCTTTCTGATCACCTCCATAGAGAGAGAGCTCTAGAGCATGGGACCTCTCTGTTTGGAAGTGAGATCAGTAGTGGCTGGAGGGTCAGAAATATAACAGTTTAAGAATCACTTTGAGTTATTTTTGCCGGAGTTGTGAAGTCTATTTTATTCCATTTGTATACACATGCAATCATAGGTAATATTAGTCATGTACACATTTTTTTTCTGGATGAGTTTCCTTAGGTCTTTTGTAGAGAGGTCTTGGAGAGCTTCTAGGAACTTGGCAAGAATTAGACTTTGGCCTAGGACAAAGAAGTAGACTCAGATAAGAATATTTACATTTGGGCTAATAAAGAGCTCAATGTAAGCACAGCCAAGGAATAAGTGGCATTCCTTTTATCTTGGTCATCCTGATAAGCCAGTGGCAACAGGATTTTGTTTATTGCCTTATTTGATTACTTTATCTTTGATCTAAGAACTGGCCCCATTCTTTGGACGTACCTAGAAAAGTATAAAAGCAGACTGGGAAAACTAAAGGTGCTTCAGCCTGAGAACTGGCTGGAGTCATGTTATAGTGTTGTCCAATTGTCTTTTTCTTTTCAGTCCTCACTCCCTCCCTTGAGACCCTGTAAACTGACTGAGCTGGCTTGGTCAATCTTTCCATTTAAACTTGACTATAATTTGGGGCTTATGTTCTTGGCTTTTTCTCTGCATCCCATTATTATTTCACAAATGTTGTAAACTTTTTGATTTTTGTAGCTTTGTGATACATATGGATGGAATTCACATTGTGCTAAAGTGGATACTATTTCTTCATAACCCTATTGACAAATCTGAGGGTTTTTTCACATGGCAAATAGCTTTGGAATCAGTTTTCCTGTTATATATTGTTAGGAGTTTTCTTTAGATTGTTTTAAATTTATGCTGCAAATTGAACATAACCAAAATTCTTTTATTTTTTTAAAAAAAAATCACTATAATGGTGTAATGGATAGAAGATATTCTATGTAATTATTCATTTAGTAAACTATAGTAAGTGTATGAAACTGAAATTGATATGAAATAATGTACAAAACCATAGAAAGAGGACTTTAATTCAAAGTTTAGTGACAGAATATATCATTAGGGTCACATAAATGAAATCTCACTAAGTATGACTTATTTGAAAAAACAAAAAGTGAAAACATAACATTGTCCAGAATTGAACAGTAAATCTGGATGTGACAGGGGATTGTATATTAGCAATAAACTCTGATAGCAGGAGGTTGGGATTTTCCACAGATATCACCTAAAATTAGTTAAAACCATGTTGTGTTGTTATAGTTGATGTAAAATTGTACATATTTAATATATGTATTTGGACATAATACCTCCACCCAAACACACCATTATACCAAGTTCTCATGAAAATGATAGAATTGCATGGAACCTAGCAATCTTCTCGGTATGTTTTACATGTACTTGAAATTAGTTTTAAGAAGTATCAGAATTCTCATATTCATTGCAGTTGTATTCATGCTAGCCTAAATATGAGAATAACTTCAATGCTCATTTGTTGAGGACAAGCTGGGTACCTCAGGAGAACTTTGTGCTAAAGGAATGAAGACAATAGCAACAGTTAAAGGATTATCTACTTGTCAGCTGAAAGATTCAGATACAGATATTTACACCCAACCAATGGACAGATGTTGCTGACCCCTGTAGTTGAATTAGGGAAAAGCTGGAAGAAGCTGAGGAGGAGAGCAACTCCATAAGAAGACCAACAGTCTCAATTAACCTGGACCCCCAAGATCTCTTATACACTGGACTACCAACCAGACAGCATACACCAGCTGATATGAGGCCTCCAATACATATACAGCAGAGGACTGCCAGGTCTGGGTTCAGTCAGAGAAGATGCACCTAACTCTCAAGAGACTGGAGGCTCCAGAAAGTTTAGAGGTCTGGTGAGGCGGGTAGTGGAGAAGTGGGAACATCCTCGTGGAGACAGGGGGATGGGAAGGAGGTATGGGATGTGGAACAGTCAGAGGGTGGACCAAGAGCTGAATAAAATCTGGAGTGTACTCCTTCATTGCTGGTGGAATTGCAAGCTGGTACAACCACTCTGGAAATCAGTTTGGCAGTTCCTCCGGAAATTGGACATAGTTCTACCAGAGGACCCAGCTATACCACTCGTGGGCATATACCCAGAAGATGCTCCAACATGTAATAAGGACACATGCTCCACAATGTTCATAGCAGCCTTATTTATAATAGCCAGAAACTGGAAACAACCCATATGTCCCTCAACAGAGGAATGGATACAGAAAATGTGGTACATCTACACAATGGAGTACTACTCAACTATTAAAAACAGTGAATTTATGAAATTCTTAGGGAAATGGATGGACCTGGAGAATATCATCCTGAGTGAGGTAACCCAATCACAAAAGAACACACATGGTATACATTCTCTGATAAGTGGATATTAGCCTAGAAGATCAGAATACACAAAGTACACAAACCATAAGAAACTCAAGAAGAAGGAAGACCAAAGTGTGGATACTTAGTTCCTTCTTAAAAGGGGGAACAAAATACCCATGGAAGGAGTTGTAGAAGCTAACTATGAAGCAGAGACTAAAGGAAGGACAATTCAGAGACTGTTCCACCTGGGAATCCTTCCCATATTCAGTTATCAAATCTAGACACTATTGTGGATGCCAACAAGTGCTGGATGACAAGAGCCTGAGTAGCTGTCTCCTGAGAGGCTTTGATAGTACCCGACTAATACAGAAGTAGAGGCTCACAGCCATCCATTGGACTGAGTACTGGGTCCCCAATGAAGGAGCTAGAGAAAGGACCCAAGGAGCTGAAGGGTTTGCAGCCCCTTAGGAGAAAGAACAATATGAACTACCTAGTACCCGCAGAGCTCCCAGGGACTAAAACTCCAACCAAAGAGTACACATGGTGGGGGACTCATGGCTCCAGCAGCATTCATATAGCAGAGGATGGCCAAGATGGTCATCAATGGGAGGAGAGGCCCTTGGTCCTGTGAAGGTTCTATGCCCCAGTGTAGGGGATTGCCAAGGCCTGTAAGCAAGAGGGGGGTGGGATGGTGAGCAGAGGGAGTGGGGAGGGAACAGGGGATTGTTTTAGTTT
>NW_022196895.1:86130231-86139527 GCF_008632895.1 Mastomys coucha
ATAGAGAAAAAAAAACTTAAGGACAAAAAAGATCTGGCGTGTAAAGAAAAAAAAGATTAAATAAAAAGAAGGAATATAAATTTTTTTTAAGAAACGGATTACATACTTGTAAAGACTCTCACAGTCAGTGCTGTATTAGTCATAAAATGGCATATTATTACAGCTTAAGCATAGTCAACCCATTTCTTTCTCCCATCTTATTTTAATCTTTGGGGTTTTCTTTTGTTTTGTTTTGTTTTTGTTTTTTTGAGACAGAGTTTCTCTGTGTAGCCCTGACTGGCTGTCCTAGAACTCACTCTGTAGAGCAGGCTGGCCTCGAACTCAGAAATCTGCCTGCCTCTGCCTCCCAAGTGCTGGGACTAAAGGCATGCACCACCACCGCCTGGCTCTTACTTTAATCTTTAGTGCACTCTCTTTGTCAGATGATGTGAGAGCTTGAACCATCTTGTCTACAGTGCAGGTAACAATCAAAAATAAAGGGCAGAAAGCAAAGAAATCTAGCTGAAGCAATCACCTTCAAAGGGATTTTCTAATGTTTATTTATAACATGTGAATAAGAAAAGTGAAATATCAAGCATTCTGTAGCAAGCATTCTGTTGTTATAGATATGAGAAGCAAATGTGATATAGTATACTGTAATAATGCAGAAAGTGGCTTTATTTGGATGGCATGAGAGCTTTCTGCCAATGAGTCATATTGCATTAAAAAGGAAAAATGAGGTTAACAGACTGACTGTTTTGTTTGATTTTAAATAATGATGATAAATAACAAACACATAATAGTCAGAGATAACTGACTCATCTCTTTGTTTTCTATGCATTAAGTAACCTATCTTAGATGGTAACACTTTCATTTTTGCTTTAGAGGATGTGTTTATTTATGCTTAATGTATAATATAATTAATGTAGCAATTTTATATGACAGCACATTTATTTCTATTATTTGTATAGTTATTCTAACATTAGTTTATCTTAAAAACAAGCAAGAGTATTCTTTTGGAATGAAATGAGAAGAAAGCTTTGGAATTCCACATGCCAAATTAGTGAAAGCTAACACAATAAAATGACCTGCTTTTGTTTCCTGCATGATATATATTTCACATTGCTGAGAGCAAAACTTCTGATTTCACAGATATAGGTTTGGCCCAAGATGAGTTTATCATGAACTCCTGTGTTGCAGGGTATTTGATAACATTGTGAACCCTGAGACTGTCTAATTTACTGGGGGAAACAAGTTGTTCCTAATTGTGGTGTGGCTCAGCACTTAGTACACACCTTTGCTCCCAAATGATTAAGGTAAAATTAGTTTTAGAAGGAGGTACCCATTTTTGAAAGTGATGTCTAATTGAATGGCTGACAAAATGATGAGTCAGGGAAAGACTAACAGAATGTGATATGCCCAACTCTCAAGAGAAGGGGGAGGAAAGAGAGGCAACATAAGAGGAAGAGGGTGAGAGGAGAAGGCAGTTTTACCTGGAGAGTTTTACAGAGACAGGTTAAATGGAGAACAGGCTAAACACAGGTGAATATAGAATGAGCCAGAGAATGAAAATGTGACAGAAGATGAGAACAGATTGCTAGAGTTTGTTTGAGGTCAAGTGCAGCAATTCAGTCAGAAGTGAAAGAAGCCAGTTTGAATCAGTTAGCATGAGGAGAAGTTTGAACCAGAACAGCTGAGTTGACCAGCCAGCCAGAGTTCAGAAAGAAAAAGAGTGAGTTTACTCAGCAGTTAAGTCTCAGATGCCCAAAACATTCTAAACCTAAATAAGATTTACAGAGGCTAGAAGCTTCCATGTCTAGGCCTAGGTTATCAGAAGGAGGAAGTAAGCCACCAAGATTTTTTGGGACTCCTAACAGTGGGAACAGGTGTATCTGATTCTTTTCCTTGATCTTGATAATCTTTTGCCCCTATCAGTTTGCCTTGTTGAATATGAAGGCTTTCACCTTGTCTTTTTCTATCTTATTTTGTCCTATTTGGCTGTCCTCTCTTAGAAGTCTGCTCCTTTCTGAAGAGAAAACATGGGGTAGGAGGGGGGTGTGGGGTGTGGGGTGTTGGATCTTGGGGAGAGGATAGGAGAGGTGGAGGGTAGATTCTGTGTGATGGTCAACATCTACCAAAACAGAGTGAGAACTGTATCCATCACAATCATACTGTCCCTTTCTTCACTATTTTGCTTTTCTTTATTCATTATTGCTTCCCTTCTTTGCATTTTCATTTAAGCAATATTGAATTAATTTTTTAATTGAAGATAGATTCTTCTCTCATACAATATATCCTCTCCCTGCACTCCTCCCAGCTACCCGCCACCTCTCCTATCCTTCTCTCCTCAAGATCCAACCCCAACCCTTTCCATTTCTTCTTCAGAAAGGAGCAGACCTCCAAGAGAAGACAGCTAAACATGACAAAACAAGATAGAAAAAGACAAGTTGAATGCCTTCATATTCGACAAGTCAACTTGATAGGAGAAAAAAAGTCGCAAGATCAAGGAAAAGAATCAGATACACCTACTCCCACTGTTAGGAGTCCAACAAAGACACCAATCTAACAGCCATAACATATCAGCAGAGGACCTGACAAAGACTATTGCTGGCTGGCTCCATGCTTGCCATTTAAGTCGTTGTAAGGTTCCTAGAAATCCAGGGAGTGTTAGGCATGGGTTCTCTCTCATGTCAAAGGCCTCAAGTTAAACCAAACATTTGTTGGCCACTCAAACAAGTTTGTTACCATCATGCCCTGGCACATCTTGCAGGAAGGACAAATTGTAGTGAGGGGGGGAGGAGGGGAGGGATTGGTGTCCAGATTTCTCTTTCTGTATCCTCAAAGACACTAGGACACTAGGAGTGAAGGCTCCAAGCCTGCACCAACTTGACCTCTATATTCAGTGAACTTTGTGGAATTTGTCCTTATTTATGGGGCCCTGCTGTCAGTTTTCTTTCTTTTTTTAAAAAAAAGACTTTATTTATTACATGTAAGTACTGTAGCTGTCTTCAGACACACCAGAAGAGGGTTCAGATCTCATTATGGATGGTTGTGAGCCACCATGTGGTTGCTGGGATTTGAACTCAGGACCTTCAGAAGAGCAGTCAGTGCTCTTAACCACTGAGCCATCTCTCCAGTCTCCTGGTGTCAGTTTTCTGAGAGCAAAATTTTATCCTAGCATCAGCATGGATTGTTTAAATATCTCCAAGGGACTTCCTTGGACCACAGCTCAACCAAATGTAACCCATTCCCAACCTTGAAATCCTGGTTGGCTAGAAAGAATGGTCAGACTCCATATCTTCCATCACTAGGAGTCCTCATTAGAGTTACCCTATAGCATCCAGGAAGTTGCTATTGTACTGGATTTCTACACTAACCTTCAAATGCCTCCTAATTCCAGTTGTTTCTCCCTGCACTGTACTATCTTTCTTCATCCCTCCCCAAATGATCCCTCCTATTCCTGTTCCCATCAAACCCTAGTCTGCTCACAGAAAGTATTCTATTTCCCCTTTAGAAGGAGATCCATGCTTCTCCCCATAGCCCTCCTCTTTACCTAGCTTCGATGGGTTTGTGGAGTACAGCTTGATTATTATTTACCTAATAGGTAATATCTACATTTAAGTGAATGCATACCCTATCTCTCATTCTGGGTATGGTTTACCTCAATTAGTACATTTTTTTTTTTAGTTACATTCACTTGCCTGTAAATTGATGGTGTCATTTTTGTAAAACAGCGGAGTGATATTCCATTATGTAAATGTACTACATTTTTTGTTTATTCATTCTTCAGTTGAAGTACCTCTAGATTGTTTCCAGTTTCTAGCATGAATAAATATGCTATGAACATAGTTGAGCAAATATCCTTGTGGTAGGGTGGAGCACCTTCTGGATAGATGCCCAAAAGCAGTATAGTTCAGTTTTGAGGTAAATAGATTCTTGGTATCCTGAGGAACCATGATTCTGAGAAAATACTGATTTCCATAGTGGCTGTATTAGTATGCACCCACAAGCAGTGGAGGGTTGTTCCCCTTTCTCCACATCCTTGCCAGCATGAGCTTTCACTTGTATTACTGATCTTAGCCATCATGATAGGTGCAAGATAGATTCTCAAAGTAGTTTTGCATTTCCTTGGTGGCTAAGATGATAATGATTCCTTTAAGTCTTTCTCAGCTATTTGAGATTCCTCTGTTGAGAATTCTCTGTTTAGATCTATACCCCATTTTTTAATTGAATTTTTTGCTTTGGAAAGTCTAGTTTCTTGAGGTCTTTATATATTTTGTATATTAAGCCTCTATAAGATGTGGATTTGGTTTAAAAAAAAAACTTTCCCCATTCTTTAGGTTGCCTCTTTGTCCAATTGACTGGGTTTTTGCCACTTCTAATCCATTTTCTATTATTGGCAAAAAAGGAGAAACAGTGGACAGGATGAGTGTTGCCTTGTAATTTCTTTGATTTTTTTATTATAGTTTTATAGTTCATGTTTTGTCTCTGTGTCCTAATTAGTTTCAATTGTCAACATTTTAGAGCCTACAGTCATGTGAGGGAGCATCACTTGAGGGCATGCCCTCATCAAAATGACTAGATGCTTTGTTAGTGAGAGACTGTGTACAGTGATAAAATGTAGGAAGGCTCTTCCACTGAGGGTGGCAGTATCCCTAAGCAAGTGGGCCTGGGTTGGATAAGAGAGCTAGGTGAGAATGAGACAGTGACCAAGCAAGAGGGCAAGCCTGGAAACAATGGTTGTCCATGGTTTTTGCCTTCATGTTCTTGAAGCTTGAGTTTCTATACTAGGCTCCCAAAATAATGGACTGTGATCTGACAGGGTCAAACAAGCGAACCTGTATTAGCTGAGATGCCTTTGGTTAGAGGATTCAATCACAGTAGCAGAGTAGCAAGTTAAAACAACAACAACAACAAAAGGAATGCAAAAAGTGATTATGTTGCTGGGCAGAACCTGGAAATGTTCTCCTTTGGAGGAATGTGGTAAATAAATATCAGGACTTGAGATGGCAAACAACAAAGAAAGCTGCACTCAGAGCTTAGTTGGCTGTTCCTGTAGCACCTGGAAGATTGGAGTATTGCAAGTAATGCAGACAGAAGTTGAAGTCATAGTATTTCAGTGGAAAATAAACTCCATGAAAATTTTAGCTAGAGGTCATTTGTATGGTGTTTTGACCCCAAATCACTTTTATTCTGCCCATGCTCTAAGAAATAGAGTAAGGCAGAATTAAAAAATAATTGGCTGTATTTGAAATAATTGGCTGTAGATGGAATATTGAATCTGTTGAATGGTTATTACTAGTAACTCATTCAAGACTACAGTGAAAAACAAGGAACAAGTGGGACAGAAATAAATGCAGTGTTGTTTGTAGAGAAAAATAGCACTGAGTAATTTCAGATGAGAGTCAAGTGCTGAATGAGAAGCATGCATTTTCAAAGAGATTATCACCATTAAAGAGTAGGTCCTTGCTCAGGATTTGAAGCCTAAGAAGGTGACCAAAGGGAAACACTCACTCCAGCTAAGTCTTCAATTAATGGAAGGTTCCCATTTCTGATCTACCTTAGTGTTCACCCATTGATTGACTAACATTTTGAAGAAATTCATTCTACAGTCTATAAGAGTGATTTTCCCACTTTGATGTTACATGCCTTTGTCATGCTTCCACTAATATATTTTAAATGCTTTTATTCATAAACTTCTTTGTTCTTTTATTATATGTAAAAACACTTATGATACCATAAGTACAAGAAAACAAACTTTGTACTAATCTAATCTGTTTTATTAGGTCATAGTCATTGATATTTGGCTACAGAATTAAATTTTATGCTTTAAATGAAGTATCCTCCCAATTTTGTATGTTTAAACACTGGATTCCAAGCTGGCAATGCTGTTATGCAGTTGTGCAACCTTTAGGAAATGAAGCCTCCTTTGAGGAATAGATTATTGTCAAGTACTCAAGGTTTAAAATTTGTTGTAAGTTTCTACTTGATCTCTAATTCCTGATCTCAGGCTAATTATCAAGCTAGATTCCCAACACTGTTCCCAAACATTTCCTATCATAATATAGTATTTCCCTGGAACTATCAGCTAGATTATACCTTTCATCCCTTACTTCACATGTTATGGGTTACTGTTAGAGGACAGCAACTCAAACTACTTTCTTTTGTTCCCTTGTAGAACAGAAGTACATTTTTATATCATTTATGTAATCACCCAAGTCAATGCCAGGTACCAGCTTATACCCAACTATTTACGTATGTGGTTTCTATGGAATTGTAATTACAGACTGTTATGAACTGTTGTGTAAGGGCTAGAAATGAAACTGGTTCTAACAGAGCTTTTAAGTGAATGATCTCTAGCCCCTCCAACCCACTTTTAACAAAATAAAATAGAATACCATATGTAAGAGACTTGGGATTCTAGGACCAGCTCTGAGGAAAGCTGAAGGCAGGTAGTGGGATTAACCTAAAAGAAACTATGTGTGCTGCAGCTAACAGAGCTTGAAGAGTAGGCATACCTAAGATTTTTGGATTCCTGGCAATTTTATCACAATCTCAAGTAGCTGAACAAAGACCTACAAGATTTGATGCTTTCCTTGCTGGGCTTTGGTCTTGCCTTGGTTCATCCTTTGCTATGCTCTGATTCTTTGTGAAATAGAATTTTTTTTTCTGTGGCATTGTATGATGAAAACATAACAGTCTCATTTAAGGATATGGTAGAGTGTGGTAGGATAAAAAGTATTTTTCACTAAGAAGTGACAAAAAATATTGTGGTAAAATGAGAATGTCTCCCATAGAGTCATATGTTTGAGTACTTATTTTTCAGTTGGTGGAGCAGTTTGGGAAGGAGCACATACATAGCCATTTTGAAAGAAGTGTGTCACATGGGTGTACTTTGAGGCTTTAAAAGCTTTCTGACCATGCCCATTGTGTTTGCTACCTTTTATATGAGGTTCAAATGTGAGCTCTAAGCTCTTCCTGCTGCCATGTACTTATACTGCCATCATTGACTCTTACCCTTTGGAACTATAAGTTCAATTTCATCCTTTAAACTATAATTTGTCTGGGCCATGGTGTATTTTATGACAGCAATAGAAAGATAACTATACAGAAGTGTTCTGTTGAAGACCAGAATACAGAAAATCTCCCCTTCCAACTATAGAATCCATGGAGGAAATTTTTTCTAACTTTAGCTCTAAAGCAGCTAACATCAGTCCCCTCTCTTTGAGGTTAGAAGTGATCCCAAGATTGAGAGGACCCCAAGATTCCATGAAGAAGCAACCCTGTTGAGAACATTTTCCTTTACTTCTGACCAATTTACTTCTAATAAATTCTCAGACCCCTCTTCTGTAGACTGTCATGATGGTCCAAGGGTACAGGATTAAATAAATACTGTTATTTATTACAAATTCAATGTGTATTATAAATTGCAGTGTACTTAGTGAATCAAGATCAGCTGGAGTTTTAAATGAGACCCTGTCAATATGACAAAAAAAAGATATTGTAGGTATTGAAGAGGGGCTCTCTGGGAGGAGTTGGAGTACAAAAGGGAAACACGAATGTGATTTAACTCTATTTACTTAAAATATGTTTTTAAATGTTAACAAATTCAGACAAATTGAAATCATGTAACTTTTCTCATCATAATGCAAAAAAAAGTTTAAAAAAAAATGAGACCCTGTCTCAAAGAAACAAATCAAAAAATATATTTGTTAAGGGCCAGCTGACTCCATTTTTTCCTTCCTTTTCCTAATTAAACCTGATGTTAAATTTGGTTAATTTCTATATTGTTCTCTATTGTGTTTTCTCTAATCATGTCCCAAGTTAAAGGTCAAATTGTAGTTTTGACTTGTTCTTCCTCTATAATCTTAAGATGGACACATAGTAAATTGTTTCCATTGTTCATAGTATGTACTGAGAACTGGCTGATAGTTAACTAAATTATTAACTGCAAAAAATTCCACTTTTGTAATCATTTGCTATATACCTCAGCTTTGAATATAAAAAGGCTCTCCTGTTTTTATTTTATTTTATTTTTTCTTAGCTGTCCTGGAACTCACTCTGTAGACCAGGCTGGCCTCAAACTCAGAAATCCGCCTGCCTCTGCCTCCCAAGTGCTGGGATTAAAGACGTGCTCCACAACTGCCTGGCTTTTATTTTATTTTTTAAATTAATTTATTTATTTATTCACTTTACATCCCAATATCAGCCCACCCTCTCCTCCCAGTACTCCCTCATGCAAATCCTTCCCCATTCCTTCCTTCCTTCCTTTGAGAACAGGAACTCTGGGTATCATCCCACCAATACCCCACATTACCCTCCCACCCCTGACACATCAAGTCTCTGCAGGACTAAGAACATCCTCTCCCACTGAGAGGCCAGACAAGATAGCCCAGTTAGGGGAATGGGAGACACAGGCAGACAGGCAACAGATTCAGTGGCAGCTCCGGCTCCAGTTATTGGGGGATCCTGCACATCTATTATATATGGTCAGGGGGCCTACATTCAACCCGTGTTCACTCTTTGGTGGTTCAGTCTCTAGGCTCCCCTGCATTTAATCAGGGTTGATTCACCTTTTTTTTTTTTCTTCTTCAAATTTTTAGGTCTATTTGAAATAGATTATGCTATGGAAGTGACTATGTAGACTGTCACGCACATTTTGCATGATGGCGGTATTTGAGGCGTAAACTTCAAGGAAAGTCAGTCAGTCTCCTGCCTCCGCATTGTTGCCTGGCACCCCAAACTCAGAGGTAGCCCAGATATGTCCTCTTACTTGTGTGCTAGGGGCCCACCAAGATATCATTTCTTAACAGCTAGAAAAAGAAAATTCGGACATTGCTCCCTGACCTTCATCAATGTTCCAAGGTCCTAGTTAAACCCTGGCTTGGAATGTTAAGCCATTCAAATTAATTGTCTCCAACATTGTGGGTAGGGCATTAAAGCTTACAGAAAGAGAGACAACATAGAGCATTGAGCATTCTAGATTAAGCAGTCTGCATTTAGCATTTAGACTCGATAGCACTCGGACCAGATCCAGAACTTAGGTGGACTAGGACTCAGATTCATGCAGTCTAGAGCCTCCCGGGCCCAGAGCACTTGGGCCCGGGGGGGGGGGGGGCTTGCAGCACCAGTCAAGATTCAAGAGATTGAACATTCGAGATTCGAGCATTCAGCATTGAGGATTCGAGATTCGAGCTTCTACCCTCCTGGCTAGAGCACCTGCAGCCCCCCAGGACTCTGGCCGGGCCCATGTGGCCCAAACATGCTCGGAGCCCGGGGGTGTTGCGCCAGTCCAGAGAAGATGGCTGATGTTTTAG
>NW_022196895.1:86139537-86169337 GCF_008632895.1 Mastomys coucha
TTGAGCATTCAGCATTCTAGATTCAGCAGTATGCATTCAGCATTCGGACTCGCTCGCACTCAGACTAGAACCAGAACTTAGGTGGACTAGGACTTCAGATTCATGCAGTCCATGGCGTGCAGCACCAGTTGAAATTCAAGAGAGTGAGCATTCGAGATTCGAGATTTGAGCATTTGGCATTGAGGATTCGAGATTCGAGCCTCTACCCTCCTGGCTGGCGCACCCACAGCCCCACGGGACTCTGGCGGGGCTCATGCAGCCCGTGAGTGCTCGGAGCCCGGGGGTGCTGTGCCAGTCCAGAGGAGATGGCTGCTGCTTTAGACCTAGTGTGTTTTAGATGGCCTCAGATGTACCTTGACTACTGAGCTGCCAGATTTTTCATTTCTCTCTTTTGCAATGATTGTAAAAGCCTCATGTCATTTTAAAGAAATACACTCAGACCTTACACCACTCTTGTCTAGTCTGTCAAAAAGCTGAATCCCATGCACACCTGGCCAGAACCCATCGTCCCGCGGAGCAAGGGACCCCATAAGAAATCCCAGTACATAGTAGTAGACTAGCATGAAAAACTCACAGATATGAATTTGCTTCTAAACTGCTAGGATTAATAGCATGTACTACCATGTTTGTCGATATTTATTTTTTAAAATGATTATATGGACACTGGTGGCAAACATCTAATATGACTTTAAGAGGTATTGTATTGTCCTAGTTCTCCCGTGTTCCTTTTTATCTATGTTATTTAGGTTTTCATTTGCTAAAATATGTGCATGCATGTGTGCGCATGTGCGTGTGTGTGTGTGTGTGTGTGTGTGCTTGTGTTGACTATGCAGCACATGCTTGCCTCAAACTCAGTGATCTTCCTGCCTCTGCGTTCTAAGTGTTGAGATTGAAGAAATGCATTACTATCCCTTACTTGAACAATAAGTTTTATGGTGAAAGTTCACTCTCTCTCTCTCTCTGTCTCTCTCTGTCTCTCTCTCTCTCTCTCTCTGTCTCTCTCTCTCTCTCTGTCTCTCTCTCTCTGTCTCTCTCTCTGTCTCTCTCTCTCTCTCTGTCTCTCTCTCTCTCTCTCTCTCTCTCTCTCTCACACACACACACACACACACACACACAAGAAATTTAGTTGTTCTTTTATGTGTATGAGTGTTTTACCTGTATGTGTGTCTTTGAAGGTCATTCATGCCTGTTAGCCAGGGAGACCAGAATATGGTGTCAGAACCCCTAGAACTTGAGTTATAGATAGTAGTGAGCAGGCTTATGTGCTAAGAATGAAACCTAGACACTCTGGAAGAAAGTTCAGTGCTCTCAGCTTCTGAGATATGTTCCACTTCCAAATTTTTTATTCCTGATAATGCTTCCTGTCCAAAGCATTCTATCACTTGGGGGTCAGACTTGTGCTGAGGGGATCCCTGCATAGACAGGGAAGCAAAACACACTAAAAAATGAGTATGAAACGCCTGTGCAGATTGACTTGAAGTATCAGACCTGGGAACTCTAATACTAGGCAGTTCATTGCCAGCATATTTAAAGCACAGTACAATTTTGGAAAAGATTTCCATACAACAATCAGTCCACTCAGTCCAGTTCCAGGTGCATAATAAAGCCTAACATAGAAACTCTTTTACAAAGTACATGTGACTATGAGGGTGGGTTCTATAGCTAAAAGACGTAGAATTTAATGTGGTCTCTGACCAATAGCATAGAGGTCAGCTGGCCATAAAGTGCATGTGACATCTCCCCTGAGGATGGGTAACAGTCTAGGGAAGAAAGAATCTGAGATAATCATTCTGGAGAATTTGAGTTATGTCTGCCTTTATAGCAAAAGGTAGGTGAGATCTGCCTCCACAGAGATCACATGGTCATTAACAAAATTCACTCTCAGCCTTTTGGATAGAATGCAGAATAGAATTTTATCTCCTTCATTGAGAAGAGGAACCTATGTGTTAAACACCCATGGTTTCCCTAGTGATCTATGGATACAAAGATCTTTGTGTTCTCAACATTTTCTTTCTCATTAAAGAGTGGAACTCTCCTGTAAGTGGGAGAATTAGCCTTGGGCAAAGATGAGGTCCCTATTTGGCTATCCAATGCAATGTGGTCAGTCCTGAAACTATATACACACAACTAACAGAAATGGACTCAGCAAGTTTTATTCATATATTTGAGCATACTTACTTGACTTTCAGCTAAAACCTTGTAGTATAAGGTGAACATTCCAGAGACATTTCTGTCCGTCATTTTTTATAATTTACATATGTTTCTGTTGACTTTGAGTTAGGAATATCCTTAAATATCTCTACTTTGACATTGTGACCATGTTCAGAATTTAATTTAGCATGCTTAGGAATAGGCAAACCTATATATTACTGAGACTCTAAGTAAAATCTCAATGTCTTCCTTTATTGAAGACAATTTTTGCTATGGAAAGGACTCCCATGCTTCCCTTGCCTGCCACAGGGGAAAAAAAAAAATCTCAGCTCTTTTGTCTTGGCATTTATGATGGCTATTCTTGACTATATCTGCAATTAACTAAAATCCAAAGAGTTGGGTACTGTGGGAGATTTTTCTTAATTATAGCTTTTGAAATGGAAAACCCCTTCTTTAATCTGGCTCTTTTGAGGTGATTGCAATGTTCAGAATTTAATTTAGCATGCTTAGGAATAGGCAAACCTATATGTTATTGAGACTCTAAGTAAAATCTCAATGTCTTCCTTTATTGAAGACAATTTTTGCTATGGAAAGGACTGTCATGCCCTGAACATGTGGGGACTGAGGAGTGCTGGGAGAACCAGGAGGTCCGGCCAGCTTTGGTGCTTTCAGTGTGCACTTCAGCCACTTGTCCCAGGTCTGAATCCCAACAGCCACAAAACAAAAGTCTTGTTCCCCAAAATCTCTATTTGTTAATGTCCTGTGCACCCTTCCACTTGTGAGACAGACCGATAACTTCACCGCAAGTTGAGTAATGGAGTATGCACGCTATCTACCCTGATTACAGGAGGAAGAAGGGAAAAAGCCTACTGAGTGCTGTGAGGAGAGCTCAGGCTGAAATAAGGACCTAGAGAGCACAGGGTCACGGCCCACGAAGGGGAGGAGCAGGCGGCGGCTGAGCTGTGGTAGGTCTTCCCCGGGGCGGGGTGGGTAGGCTATTAGAAAACGAGCGTAAGCGCTACTGAAATGCAAATCCCTGCGGATCTGGAAAAGGTCCAGGACAGGCTTCCCTGGATAGGAAGCCTGGTCTGAGAACCTCTACACTGGGTCCTTTCCGCAGCTCTCACCCTAAAGAAGGTGCTCATGTCACTCAAGACTCATTGGCCAATCAGAACCTTCAGAAGAACCTGCCAGTCGGAAGATGAGGCGGATTCTTCCGGGTGACATGCTGCAGGTTCCGCTTAGAAGCCGAGCAGGCTTGAGTGGTTCTATGTGACTTGCTCTCTGTCCTGCCGCTGATCCCGTGAAGCGCGCTCAGGCAAGCTCCAAAGTTGCGACATGGTGAGCACAGGGTCACTGCCAACAACCAGGAGGAGCAGGCTTCCTGGGGCTGGGTGGGAACCGGAGGCCAGATGCGGCCACCTGTGAGGTCCCTTGTTGTCCTAGCCACTCTCTGGACCCAGAGGTAGCCTCTGAATAATTTCAAGCGTGTCTGTAGAAACGTCTTTGGCATGATGCCAAACTCTGAGAGCCCTAGTTTCTACAAATTCTGTTTTTAGTACTTTAAGGTGTACAATCCATTTGGAGCTAATTTTGTGGAGGTTGTAAAAGGCATCTCATGTGTTGGTTAGCAATCTAATATCAAGCTGTGATGTAAAAGAGTAGAATTAATGATATAAAGGATTTACTAATGGTTAGGATATAGTATAGTAAGCCACACCACGTATAATTTAGCTGAAGGAGGACTGCCTGTAAAACATCCCACAGATAAATAGTATGCTAACCAGGCCTGTTAGAGATTAGAATGTTAGGATATGTCTGTTCACAAGGAATGTCCAGAAATATGGCTCCAAACCATAACAAAGGAAACGACCCTGATTTACAACCAGCCACTGGACCCATCCCCATATTAAAGAGCAGGCCTCTAACAAGCTGCTTGGTAGGGCATTATAGGATCACAATCAACATTAAGGCCTGGTGTGCCATAAAGGTTCAGTTTTCTTCTTGAAAAAAGCACAGTTCTGCCCCATGGGCAAGATGATACCAAGCAGTAACTATTTGAAAAGGTAAAAAAACACTGTTGTGTTGAGTGATGGCCTGAACAAGCAAGGCTTTCCTAGAGGTCCCCACATATAGTGTCGTAGTTCCTTCTGCAACCCTGTTTAAGGTTTAGTCTGTTGCTATGTATTGTAAAGCTAAATTCTGTACAGGAAGGTCTAAGCCTATAAGTGAATTCTCGCCATTACAAACTTTTGCTGTGCAAATCTTGTTCTTAGTTTAGATGTATTGGTTAAATAAAATTGGCTACAGCCAATTACTGGAGGGATTAGAGGAAAGTGGGTTTTGAGTTACCTGTTCGGTGTGGAGAGCAAAAGGATGAAGGGAGGGCCCCTGAGGAGAGAGGAGAAAGCACCAGGAGAGCAGAGGTGCCATGAGCACTGGCAAGTATTTGGGGCACATCGTCGGAGAGATAGCCAGGCCAGCAATTAGAAAAGCAGATTATGGGTTACTCCCCAGTAATTGTCAACGCTGAATAAAATAGCCATAGTCTGCTTCTCATTTATTTGTAAGCTAGTCAGGAAAAGCATGAATTGGTTCTACTACAAACTCAGGAATGTGCTTGCAGAGTCAGTAACAGGGCCTAGGCCTTGGGAGCTTTTCCTAAGGCCCTGAGGTAAAGAGATAAGATAGCTCCTTCTCTAAAACCAGGAATATGCTTGGGAGAACTGGTGATGATCTGGGGCCAGGGCCTTTGGGAAAAGTTGCTTCAAATTCTGAGAACACAAGTTCCCACCATATGGGACTGTGGTTTATCAGTCCCAAGGCCATTATAAGCTTGATGAGTAATGTTTTTGAGATATACCAAATTTGCCTTATGCAGCACAGTTTGATTAGACTCCTCCTGAGTATGTCCCATGATGTTTCTACTAACTTCATAGTTTCTTCATA
This sequence comes from Mastomys coucha, assembly GCF_008632895.1. Taxonomy (NCBI): domain Eukaryota; kingdom Metazoa; phylum Chordata; class Mammalia; order Rodentia; family Muridae; genus Mastomys; species Mastomys coucha. The sequence continues at coordinate 86,144,638 of NW_022196895.1, forward strand.
TGTTTCTTCTAACTTCATAGAAGTCTCCCATTTCCTTGCATTTCCCTCATGTAAGTAGTATACAAGATAGTATTCTTCTTTAGAAGCTTACTTAGCTTAAGAAATAGCTTGTGAGGGCTGGAGAGATGGCTCAGTGGTGAAGAGCACCGACTGCTCTTCCAAAGGTCCTGAGTTCAAATCCCAGCAACCACAAGGTGGCTCACAACCATCCATAATGAGATCTGATGCCCTAACCCTAACCCTCATCTGGGGTGTCTGATGACAGCTACAGTGTACTTACATATACTTAATAAATAAATCTTTAAAAAAATAGCTTGTACAAGATCTCCTTACCCCAGCTTTTATACCTTCTACCTTCTCCTTTTCCTATGTTTTTCATCATCTGGGACCTTCCACTTAGGACACTGTCACTAACCTGCTGTTTTAGGGCACTGGTATACTTAAGAAATAATCTTGGGCTCTTACCCTCTTATGCTCTTGCCTCTCTCTTGCCTCCTGCCCCCTTGTGCCCCCTCTCTCCCCACTCCCTTCCCCCCTCTCTCCACGTGGCCATTGCCAGCCACCACTTATCTACTCTTTCCTTCTCTCTGCCTTTTTCTGTCTCTACTACTCTCTTAACTCCCCTCCTCATGCCCTAAATAAACTCTATTCTATACTAAAAAAGAAAAGAAATCATCTTCGCTGTGTAAATTTCCCATCTGTCTAAGTAGCTAGACTTGCAGTCCCTAGTCCATATTTAAATTGTTCAAAACAACCTGTGACCTGAACCTAAAAGAGATGGAAGATGACAGCATATATGGAATGCAAAATTTCCAGAGGCTGGCTTCTCCTTTTGCATTAACCAGTATACCTGGTCTTTGCTACTTTGTGGTTTCTTCTTTTTCCCACCCTTTATGCCTTCCTGTTCCCCCTCCTGCCCCCAGTTTCACCCCCTATCATTAGACAGGAGAGATACAAGAATAGAGGAGAAAGATCCTTGAATCTAATTCCTTTCCTTGGACCCACTGGCATGAGTTGAAGAGTCTCTGAGGGGCCAGCAAGGATTAAAGATAGGAAAGGCAGAAAGAAGATGCAAAACCAAGAGTTAGATTTAGGAGGATTGCTGGTTAATACTGCAGCAACAGCAACCAGCAGCAACAACCAGCAGCCTTGAGTTAATTTTTCATAGCCTTTTTATACCTCACAGTACCTTGGGAAGCAAAGCCACAAGCTAACAGAAACAATTTCCTGAAATCTGTTCTTATCCAGAGGCACCTCCCTGTTCCTTCCACTAAGGTAAATAGAATTTTCAGCCCCTCGACTTGAGCCTCAGATGTATCTCCTCTTATCATTCCATCTCTCAGCAGGCTGGGAAATCTGCCAACAGATCCTAACCCACCTTGACTCTTCCTGGCAGGCAGACTTCTATCTGTTTCTCTGTGAGTCTGTCTGCCTGTCTACCTTTCCCTGCACTGTACTTTCTCCCTTATTCCCTCCCAACTGGTCCCTCACACTCCTTTTCCCATCAAATCCCAGTCTACTCACAGAAACTATTCTGTTTTCCCCTTAGAAGGAGATCCATGCTTCTCTTCTATTTTTTTTTTTAAAGATTTATTTATTTTACATGTATGAGTACACTGTAGCTATACAGATGGCCGTGAGCTATCATGTATGTGGCTGCTGGGAATTGAACTCAGGACCTCTGCCGGCCCCTCTCACTCTGGTCTGCTTGCTCTGGTGTAATTCACTGTAGCTGTCTTCAGACGCACCAGAAGAGGGCGTCAGATCTCTTTACGGGTGTGAGCCACCATGTGGTTGCTGGGATCCGAACTCAGGACCTTTGGAAGAGCAGTCAGTGCTCTTACCCGCTGAGCCATCTCACCAGCCCCCATGCTTCTCTTCTATACCCTCCTCTTTACCTAACCCCCCTGAGTTTGTGGAGTACAGCTTGATTATTATTTACCTAATAGGTTAATATCTACATATAAGTGAATGCATACCATATCTGTCATTCTGGGTTACCTCAATTGGGGTGATTTTTTTTTTTTTTTAGTTGCATTCTCTTGCCTGAAAATTCATGATTTCAGTTTTTAAAAAGAGCTGAGTCATAGATACTCCATTGTGTAAATGTACCACATTTTGTTTTATTTACCCATTTTTTAGTTGAGGTACCTCTAGGTTGTTTCCAGTTTCTGGATAGTATGAATAAATATGCTATGAATATAGTCGAGCAAATGTCCTTATGGTAGGATGGAGCACCTTTTGGATAGATGCCCAAGAGCAATATAGTTCGGTTTTGAGGTAGATGGATTCTCAGTGTTCTGAAGAACCATGATTCTGAGAAAATACTGATTTCCATAGTGACAGTATTAGTATGCACCCACAAGCAGTTGAGAATTGTTCCCCTTTCTCCACATCCTTGCCAGCATGAGCTGTCACTTGTATTATTGATTTTAGCCATTCTGACAGGTACAAGGTAGATTCTCAAAGTAAATTTGATTTGCATTTCTTTGGTGGCTAAGATGGTGATGATTTCTTTAACTATTTCTCAGCTTTTTGAGATCCGTCTGTTAAGAATTCTCTATTTAGCTCTATACCCCATTTTCTAATTGAATTTTTTGCTTTATAAAGTCTAGTTTCTTGAGGTCTTTATATGTTTTGTATATTAGGCCTCTATAAGATGTGGATCTGGTAAAAAGAAATCTTTTCCCATTCTTTAGGCTGCCTCTTTGTCCAGGTGACTTGGTATTTGCCACTTTTACTCTATTTTCTATTATTGGCAAAGAGGAGAAACAGTGGACAGGATGAGTGTTAGCCTGTAATTTCTTTGATTTTTTTTTTTTTTATTATAGTCTTGTAGTTTATGTTTAAAGACTTATACGTCTGATTGTCTTTCAGTCTCCTTTTATTTGTGGTGCCATCTATGTTGTGTGATTTTACTCATTATAATCTATATTGTTTCTCTGGAACATGATAGGCCTTCACCTATTTTAGTCTTCTGAAAATTTACTATGTTAATGAGTTTCCTGAGTTTTTGATAGTTTAGGAGACAGTTTTAGTTTCCTCTTCTTGATCCTGATAGCTTGCCTCTCCTCATTTCTTGGCAACTCTATGTTTTCCAGTTGTTGCAATCACCAATGCTTGGGTTTTTGGGATTTTGCTACTTAAGTGATTGATATGGTTAACACAGTTGTTGAGTTTTTAAAACTTTCTGATATATTATTGTCTCTGTGTCCTAATTAGCTTCAGTTGTGAACATTTTAGAGCCTACAGTCATCTGAGGGAGCCTCACTTGAGGGCATGCCCTCATCACAATGGCTGTGTCAGTGATAGATTGTGTTCAGTGATGATTGATGTGGGAAGGTTCTTCTACTGAGGGTGGCAGTATCCCTAAGCAACTGTGCCTGGGCTGGAAAAGAAAGCTGACTGAGTATGCAGTGACCAAGCAAGAGGGCAAGTTAGGAAACAATGTTTGTCCATGGGTTTTGCCTTATTTTCATGAAGCTTGAGTTTCTATCCTATGCTCCCAAAATGATGGATTGTTATCTGACAGGACCAAACAAGTGAACCTGTACATTAGCTGAGATGCCTTTGGTTAGAGGATTCAATCACAGCAGCAGAGTAGCAAGTTAGAACAACAACAATAACAACAACAACAAACAAACAAACAAACAAAACAAGCAAACAAAAAACGTAAAAAGTAATTTTGTTGTTGGACAGAACTTGGAAATGTTCTCTTTTGGAAGAATGTGAGAAATATCAGGACTTGAGATGGCAAACAGCATAGAAAGATGCACTCAGAGCTTAATCAGATGTTCTTGTGGCACCTGGAAGATTGAAATATTGTGAGTAATGCAGTCAGAAGTCATAGGATTTCAATGGAAAATAGACTCCATTAAAAAATTTAGCTAGAGGTCATTTGTGTGGTATTTTTACCGAAAATCTTTCTTATCCTGCCCAATCCTTGAGAAATTGAGTAAGGCAGAATTAAAAAATAAGTGGCTGTATTGTTAGATGGAATATTGAATCTGTTAGGTGATTATTGCTAGTAACTCATTCAAGACTACAGTGGAAAAAGTGGGGCAGAAATAAATGCAAAGTCTGTGACTTGTAGAGAAAAACAGCAGGGGGAAGTTTCAGATGACTGTCAAATCCTGAAACAGAAGGATGAATTTTCTGTCTTATTTTTTCTTAAGTCATCAGAATAATTTACAATAGTTAAATGTTTCTTAAATTTACATATCTTTTGAAGCTAAAAGTAATATGCACTCAACCAGTTTTTAAAATCTATTTGGAATATTAAACATGATAGAAGTAGAAGAAAATCTCTTATGAAGTCCTCTATGAAAGGAAATTGTGAAACAGAAATCAGTCCAACTCCAAGAGAGCATATGTATCACAACTGTGGAGAAGCATGAATTTTCAAAGAGATTATTTATCACCACTAAAAAGAAGGTCCTGGCCCCTTCCTTCTTCCTCAGAGCTACCTTCGAGGTGCCTGCCATCTGTTTTATGGCATTATGGCTGCCCTTCCCCCTCAGGTGAAGTGCAAGATCATCAAAAAGAGGACCTAGACGTTCATCAGGCACCAGTCAGATGGATGTGTCAAAATTAAGCAAAACTGGCAGAAACTCAGAGGTATTGACAACAGTATGAAGAAAATTCAAGGAGCAAGTCCTTATGCCCAACACTGGTTACTGGAGCAACAAGAAAACTAAGCACATGCTGCCCAGCGGCTTCCAGAAGTTTCTGGTCCACAATGTCAAGGAGCTGGAAGTGCTGCTGATGTGTGACAGATCTTACTGAGCTGAGATCGCTCACAATGTTTGCTCTAAGAACTGAAAAGCCATACATAGAAAGAGCAGCACAGCTGGCCATCAGAGTAACCAATCCCAACACCAGGCAGAAAAAATGAATAGATAGCTTGTGTGCACATTTTTTGTGTTTAAATAAAACCACAAAAACTGAAAGAAAAGAGAAGGGGGAGGGAGAGAAGGAGAGATGGGGGAGAAGGAGTCCTTACTCAGGATTGAAGCCTAAGAAGGTGCCCTAAGGGAAACACTCCCTCCTGCTAAGCCTTCAGTCAATAAAAAGAGTAGGCAAAGTGATTCCTAAACCCAGGAAGGAATGTCTTATAAAACCCACTACAGCTGTGGTCCAAGCATGGCAGGGTCCATACCAATTTAGAATCCAAACTTGGCAGGATCACCCAAGTTCCAGAAATAAAAAAGATGCAAAGTTTAAGGTCATGGATTCTTCCTCTGTGGTTTCAGCACTGTTCTAGTCATCTGTTTAGCAGAGTCAGAGCCCCAGTGAGGTAGGATACTGTGAGAGTACATTGCATGAACTTGTGAGAATGAAGCCTGAATTGCATTTTGAGACCACAAGATGTTGAAATACCAAAGCTATGAGACACCTGCCATGGAGAGCTACATATAGTAAGTGCAAGTAACTAAACCAAGAGATATATGTATGAGAAGTTACAGGGATAGAGCCATCTAAGCCTTTTGAAATTGAGGCCCCATGTGTCTGAGACAGAGCTGCAGGATTTGGTGTTTGCCCTGCTGAATTTCTTGCTTTGGTCCAATCTTCCCTTCCTATGTTCACATTCCAATCTATTAGAATGGGAAGGGGTATTCTGTGCCATGTGTTGGAATGATATAACTTGCTTTCTATTTTACAAGATGTGTTAGTCAAGAGATTGTCTAGAGTGTTAGAAGAGACTTTGGACATTTGAAGAATATATGGGCTGCTGCAGACTATTAGGATCATTGAAGTTAAACTAAATGCATTTTCATCATGGATTAGCCTATAGTGACCAGGGTCAGAATGTTGTTGATTAAGTCAAACAGCTCCCAGATAGGGTGATGTCTTTGAACACTTGTCTCTCCTTTGTGGCTTTCTTTGAGGGAACTTGTAATGTTAGAGTCCAAGAATCACTGAAGGAAGACCCCCAGACTCAAATAGTATGCAAAAGCAAAGAGCATTTTATTCTGCAAAATTCTAGCATGTAGGGGTCTACCATTCACTAGGATGTAGACAGACATGTGAGCTTTGCAAGCTCAATTTAAAGCCAGTTCGGGGAATTCCAGGGTTCTCCTTCCAAGTGACCTTTATCCTGATTGGTTGGCTCAATTTCCAGGGGTATGGCTCTCTTTGGGATTGATCAAGGTTCTGGGGAATTTGGGGGACTTTCCAGAACCATTGCTGATTAACTATTCTTGGTTCAGGCTTGGCTCAGGCCTGGTGGTAGGGGCAGCTCCTGATTGGTGGCCTGGGAGGGGTGGTTTTCCTGCAGTTGACTTGTTTTGGACTTTTTCTGTTCTGTGAAGCAGAAACCTAAGCATAGTCTCCCAAACTGCCAGTTTGCAGCCTATCATGGAGTCAGCCTGGCTCTGGCCAACTCAGTTCTCTCAGTACAAGCTTTTTATAGGAGGAACCTTTCTAGATTCCTTATGGGAGATGATGAGATTTGAGTGTCTATAGACTCAACCTGTTTCCTCTCTCTCTCTCTCTCTCTCTCTCTCTCTCTCTCTCTCTCTCTCTCTCTCTCTCTCTCTCTGTGTGTGTGTGTGTGTGTGTGTGTGTGTGTGTGTCTCTACTGTATTATAGTTGAACCTGATTAGTCAGCTTCATTCTTATGTTGTCTTGCCTTCACCATTATAAACTATCCCTAAATCACATAAAATACAGTTGAAGCAATTGTTATTCAGTGCTAAGCTATTTTGCCAGCCTGATGTCTTTGTATTTTTAATTTTGTTGTTTTTGTTTTTGAAAACAAAATTTCTCTGTGTAGCCCTGGCCATCCTGAAAGTAGGTATGTAGAACACGTAGGCCTCAAACTTAAAAATCCACCTGACTCTGGCTCCGGAGTACTGGGATTAAATGTGGGCTTACATGCCTGACTTTTTCTTTGTTTGTTTTTATATTATTGGCTGATGGGCCTGGAATGTAGATTTTGATACATGTCAAGCATATGCTGTTGTGTTTATCTTCATTCACATTGTGAATTTTGAAAGTTGGCAGAGAGAATACTCTATTTCTCAGGATGACATGTATTCATAATATTAATACAGGGTGAGCTTTCTGAGTCACTGAATTGCAGGTGCATAACATTCTTTCTACCTGTTGTGTTTGTTTTGATTTTTTTGAATGAATATGAATATTTTGCCTGTGTGCATGAATATGCACATTATATATGCTTGGTCCCCATGGTAGTCAGAAGATGACTTCAGAATTCCTGAAGTTGGAGTAATGGATAGTTGTGAAGCAGTTGGCAGTTGAGCCCAATTATTTGCAAGACCAGCAAAAGCTTGTCACTACTGAGCCATCTCTCCTGTCCTAGTTTAAATTTTACATTGCCAATATTTTCATCTGTCCATTTGTAACTGTTTAAAGATGCATCTCGCCGGGTAGTGGTGGTGCACGCCTTTAATCCCAGCACTTGGGAGGCAGAGGCAGGTGGATTTCTTAGTTTGAGGCCAGCCTGGTCTACAGAGTGAGTTCCAGGACAGCCACGGCTACACAGAGAAACCCTGTCTCGAAAAACCAAAAAAAAAAAAAAAGATGCATCTCATTTTAGTAAGGTCTTGTTACTGTTAAAGTTTAAACTGGGGCACTTTGGGATTCTGGAAGATGAATACAGAACTGGAGTGAATGTGTAATTCGTTGTAGGAACTTAGTAAAAATCTCTGAGTTCTTTTTGTCTTTCTTGTTTGTTTGATTTTTACAGGGGAGAGAGGGTCTTAACATATATGTCTGGCCGTCTTGGATAGACCAGGCTGGCAGCCAACTCAATGAGATACATCTGCCTCTGCCTCCTGAATGCTGAGATTAAAGGCATGAACAAGTACAACCAGCTTGCCCATTTTTTTTGTAGTTAGTAATTGTTCATATAATTTCCCTAATGTGTGCTCAGTAGTATTTCTCTCTCTCTCTCTCTCTCTCTCTCTCTCTTTCTCTCTCTCTGTTACTTAGCATTTCTCTTGCAAAGCTATATCCTATTTAAAGAGCAAAGAAATGACATAGGTGAACTTTATTATTTATTATTCAGTTTCCTTCTAAGATGACTTGGTAATTACATTAGAACTTCTGGGTCAAGAAATAAGTGGAGGAAGCACCAGAATCATACAAATATATTATCAGTGAAGAATATATACAGTGATGTTGGAATCATGGTTTCTATGTACACATGTATGGGATATTTTAGGATGCAGTGACCTATGATGATGTGCATGTGAACTTGACTCAAGAAGAATGGGATTTGCTGGATCCTTCACAGAAGAGTCTCTACAAAGATGTGATGCTGGAGACCTACAAGAACCTCACTGCTATAGGTAAGATAGTGAATTTTCTTTCACTTTTTAAAATAAGGAAACAGCTGTTTCTTTGTTACTCATGGTCTTCTGTAATTTCAGTTGACAACAAGGAAGAATGTGGTGAACAAATCAGGTTCACTAAAGATAGAAACTTAAATTTTTCCTAATTTCCAATAATATATCATATATTTTCTGATACTATTTTTTAGGCTATGATTGGGAATATCATAATATTGAAGAGCATTGTCAGAGTTCTAGAAGACATGGAAGGTAATTTTCATGTGCAAGTTAGTATGAATATGCCTCTGAAGAAATGTTAACATGTCCTGGAAGTTTTAAACAAAAACAACACTGTAAAAAAGTACTTCTTGGGGCTGGAGAGATGGCTCAGCAGGTAAGAGCACTGACTGCTCTTCCAAAGGTCATGAGTCCAAATCCCAGCAACCACACGGTGGCTTACAACCACCCATAATGAGATCTGACGCCCTCTTCTGGTGTGTCTGAAGACAGCTATAGTGTACTTAATTATAATAATAAATAAATCTTTTTTTAAAAAAGTACTTCTTTAACTGTATTGATGATTATTAAATTCTCATGTACCTCAATGTCAGGTGTCTGATTTGTGTTTGCAAGGCATTCCTCTATGAAAGAAGACAAGGAAACAATGCCTTAACAGATATTATCATTTGAATCATAGCCACATTACAGCTACTCTGTAGAACTGCCAATATATACTTAGTTTCATACCACTCACATATTTCAATAGATAGATAGAAAGAGAGATAGATAGTCAGAGAATAGATTATAAGGATATGTTTCTAATAAATATTACATAGTAAAGTAGATTACTCATATAGTAATATTGCTAAGTTTAAGTGAGAGGGCTAGTTTATAAGAGTCAAGAATGTTGTTGGGGAGAAACCTTAATCCCTATACCACATGTCTATCGCGAACAAAAATCAAACTGTGTCAATGCTCACAGTATTCTTCTTTTAAAAGATGTATCATGTATCACAATGGATACAAGCTATGTGAACGTAGGGATATTGAAAGAAGCAATGTACCTTTCTCTCCTTCCCAGAACAGTTAAAATATATGTAGTTTCCCCATTTGAGTAAACTTTCTCAATCTGATACAAGTTTATAAATAGTTGGTCTTCCAACTTCATTGGGAATATGTCCATAAACTCACACTGTAGAAAATCCCTATGAGTACTAGAAATGTGGAAATTCTTTTTTGTTTGTGCTTGTTCACTTTGCCAATATAGTATGCAAATGTAGTGTATTTCACAATATAAGAAAATTTATTAATGTACTCAATGTGGTAAAGCTCTGAGATCTTCCATTTTTCTTCAAATATGTGAAAAATCTCATAGAGAAATCAGATGCTACAAAATGTGAGCCACGTAATAACACTCTTAACATTACAAGTATCCCCAAAGATAAAAAACAACCCATAATTAAGGGGAAACCATGAATGCAAACAAAGTGATAAAACCTTAAGATGTGGTTCCTCTTTCACATATGCCAATTATCTTTGCAGGCATGAAAGAAGTCGTACTGGAGAGAAACCCTCTGAATACACTCAATGTGGTAAAGCCTTTGCATGTCATAGTTATCCTCAAAGGCATGAAAGAATTCATACTGGAAAGAATTCATACCTCTATGAAGGTATTCAACATGATGAAGCCTTTGCATATCACAGTAATCTCCAAATACATAAAAGAACTCATCCTAGAGAGAAACCCTACAAATGCAATCGATGTGTTAAAGCCTATTCACAACATAGTCATCTCCAAAGACATAAAAGAACACACACTGGAGAGAAACTTTATGAATGTAAGCAATGTGGTAAAGCCTTTGCATACCATTCTGAACTTCAGAGTCATGAAAGAATTCATACTGGAGAGAAACCCTACAAATGTAATCAGTGTGGTAAAGCCTTTGCACATCATTGTAATCTTCGAGTGCATAAAATAATACATACTGGAGAGAAGCCCTACAAATGCAATCAATGTGATAAAGCCTATTCACAACACTGTAATCTCCAAATACATAAAAGTACACATACTGGAGAGAAATCCTATAAATGTAGTCAATGTGGTAAAGCCTTTGTATATTATGGTCATCTTCAAAGACATAAAAGAACACACAGTGGAGAGAAACCTTACAAATGTAATCTATGTGGTAAAGCCTTTGCATCTCATCGTTATCTCCAAGTACATAAAAGGACACATACTGGAGAGAAACCCCATGAATGTAATCAGTGTGGTAAAGCCTTTGTGTATCATGATCATCTTCAAATACATAAAAGAACACATACTGGAGAGAAACCCTATGAATGTAATCAGTGTGGTAAAACTTTTGCAGCTCATCGTTATCTCCAAGTACATAAAAGAACGCATACTGGAGAGAAACCCTATGGATGTAATCAATGTGGTAAAGCTTTTGCATCACATAGTTATCTCCAAGTACATAAAAGAACACATACTGGGGAGAAACCCTATGAATGCAGTCAATGTGGTAAAGCTTTTGCGTATCCTGGTTATCTCCAAGTACATAAAAGAACACATACTGGAGAGAAACCATATGAATGCCATCAATGTGGTAAAGCCTTTGCAGGTCAGAATGTTCTTAAAAGACATGAAAAAATTCATACTGGAGAGAAACCTTACAAATGTAATGAATGTGGTAAAGCCTTTGTGTGTAACACTAGTCTTCAAATACATAAAGCAACACATACTGGAGTGAAACCTTATGAATGTAAGCAATGTAGTAAATCCTTTGCCTCTCATGGCCAACTTCAAAGTCATGAAATAATTCATACTGGAGAGAAACCCTACAAATGTAATGGATGTGATAAAGCCTATTCACGACACAGTCATCTCCAAAGACATAAAAGAACACATACTATGAATGTAACCAATGTGATAGACCCTTTACAGGTCACAGTGATCTTCAAAGGTGTGGTGGTTTGAATATGCTTGGCCCATGGCAAGTGGCACTATTAGGAGTTGTGGCCTTTGAGGAAGTGCGACACTATGGCGATGGGCTTTGAGATCCTATGCTTAAGCCCCACCCAGGGCAATAGAGTCTTCTGGCTACCTTCTGATCAAGATGTAGAACTCTCAACTCCTCCAGTACCATGTCTGTTGGACACTGCTATTCTTTCCACCTTAATGATAATAAACTGAACCTCTGAATCTGTACAGAACCCTCAAATAAATGTCCTTTATAAGAGTTGTCTTGGTCATGATATCTTTTTCACAGCAATAAAACCCAGACTAAGACAAAAGGTATAAAAGATATCACACTGGAGATAAATCCTGTGAATGTGTTGAATATGGTAAAGCCTTTGCACATTTCTATAGTTCTTATTGCAATAAAAGTATTCAAACTTCCATTCATTGAAACCCTGTTAATGGAAGCAATGTATAACCTTTGTCCTTTACAGTTATTACTGAATGTAGAAAATAACACATACTGGAAAAAAGCCTTATGAATTCTCAGTATGATAAAGTCTGTTTTAAAATCTGCATAGATCCATAACAATTCAAACACCTGGTCAAAGTAAATGCCAAGAGTTACTATAATCAAGCTGTTTGGGTTAAAAGGTTAGATGTTAGGGTTAGATGTTAGGGGTTAAAGGTTAGAGAGTTAGAATTGGGGATTAGGGGTATAGTTTAGGGTTAGAGAGTTAGGGTTGAGAGGGTAAGAGTATAGGGGTTAGGGTTTGGAGGGTTAAGGTTAGGAGTTAGCATTAGGGTGTTAGGGTTAGGGTTAGATGTGTTAAGGTTAGAGGGGCTTAAGGCTAGAGAGTTAGGGTTAGTGGTTAGGAGTTATTGTTAGGGTTTTAGGGAAAAGAAAAGAAATGCCAACAGTGATTACTATTAGGATTCAGGTTAGTTTTAGCTTTAGTGTTAGCGCTTAGGTTGAGATAGAGAGAGAGAATGAAGAAAAGTTGTTAGGTCTTACCTTAAAAACTCATATTCCAGTGAATTGGAAAACTCAAATAAAATACTTAGATTTCTAGATGTATATGACCTACCACTAGTAAATCATGAAGATATTTAAAAAAAAAAAAAAAAGACCAGCTTTGTAGAAAGTAATAAAAGTGAAGCAGTAATCAAATATCTACCAATTAAAAAAATTATCAGACCTTCAATGAAATACTAACACAAATGCTTCTCAAACTATCTTATTAAATAACAAAGAAGGATATATTACCAAACTCTATATAAAGCTAGTATTAAGCTGATAATAAAATCAGATAATAAACAAAAAAATTACTGATAAATCTCCAATATAAATATATATGCAAAATTTATTTTAAAATGCTTGCAAACTCGATTCAGTAATATATCAAGAAACCACTCACCATGACCAAGCTGGTTTATTCCAGAGATGTTGTGCTGGTTCCATATGTCATTCAATAAATGTTATAAATTTCACAAATAATCTCTTGTTTTTGATAGAATAAAAATTATGTGACATCTTGATAGACATGGAAGGTTTTTGACAAAACCAACAATCATGTCAAACATCCCAAAGAAACTCAGAATATAAGAAACCTATCTCACCATTTTATATATATATATATATGACCTATAGCTAATGTCTTAAATGCAGAAAACAAGGGTTCCCACTTTCCTGACTCTTAATCAAGATGGTACTGAAAAAATCTTAGCTACAACAATATAAAGCAAATAAGAGGAATATAATATGGAAAGGAAGAAGTCAAAGTATCTCTATTTGCAGATAATATAATTTTATACATCAAAGACTAAAGACTCCCCTAGAAAACCTGAAGAATGGATAAATTCTTTTCAACAAAATGGCAGAACACAAAAATGACATATAAAAGCCTTTTCATTGGTTTCAGTGAAAAATATTCTGAGAAAGAAATCAGGGAAGTAATCCCATTCACAGCACTTTAAAAATCCAAGCAAAGCCAGAATTCAAATATATGATTTTATTTGTACAAGGAGCCTAGAGACATCAAATTGGTAGCAATGGAAAGTAGTATGGTGGTTGCCAAGGGTTATGAGAGGAAGAGGTGAAGAGTTAGTATTTATTTTGTATAGAATTTCAGTTTAAAATGGTAAAAGAATTCTGGTGATGGATGGGAATCTAATCCCACAAAACTGTGAATGAGTGTACTTAATGCCACTGAACTATCAACTTAAAAAGTTAAAAATGATAACTTTCATATTATGTATATTTTACAAGAATAATAAATAAAAGGTCCTCCCTCACCATAAAGTGATAGGGATGCTAGTTCCTGAATAGCTGCAATTCAGTAACAGCAATGTTCATCTACTTTGGTCAGTTTCTTAACTGTTTCACTGCATTTATATATGTCTATCTTAAAAACAAAGTAACATTAAAATGTCTACCAAGGTCTTTTCTAAGGTATCTTTTGAAATCTCAAAGGAAATTCAGTTGAGTGGACTTAGTGTAGTAGAGGCTGTTGTTGGCTCTGAAGTGCAGAGAAGAAGGCAGAATCATAGTGAAGCCTGAGTGCTCTGCACAGCAGTAACTCCTAGGCAGTAATTAATTAGTTTACTTTCCTTTATAAAACTTTACAGAATGAAATTTTATGCTTAACTGTTTTGATTGATTAATCACGTGTACTTTCACAAGAAGTCAGCATTAGATGCTTCCTTTGTCCTCAAATGTCTTTGTTTTTTTGTTTTTTGTTTTTTTAAAATATGTCACTGAGGCTAGGGTGTGTGAAACCCCTGGCTGCACTGGTGGTGGCCTGCAACATGCAAGGATTTTTTTTTTTTTTCTTCACTAAATGTTTGTGTCATCTTTGGCTGTGGAGAGATGTTTAAATTAAGGCTGGCATAAGAAAATATCCTCAGTGCTTCTTTAGATATTTAGACTAAAGTTTCATGTAACAAACATCAATTTATTACTCCTAGAATGGCAAGCCACCTCAAGGCAGGATAAGCAGTAAACAACACAAAACTTAGCATTCTATATTGAGTGACTCAGATTCCAGCTCTGAGTCCCAGACCAAGGGAGTGCTAGACAGCATCCTAGAGCCTTCATCTGTAAAACTGACTAAATTGCACATACCTTTCAGGATTACTGCAAAATTAGGGGTGAAATATGTAAAACTGTGCAGGCCCTCTCACCAAACAGACACTAAATAAACATTAGTTACTATTTCTGCCACTGGTGTTAGTGTTATTAGAGAGCCTATGCAGGATAGGTGACAACAGTAAGTGTACACTGGTAAACATGTTTTTTCACATCATTAGGAATATTGAGAGATTGAGACTAAGACAACTCTAGCAATTAGCATTTTTGGTTGATTTCAATGACACCCTAACTCTGAACTTTGCTAATATTAAACCCACCTTTTTATCTTCTTAAAAACAAGAAATATCATATAAAATACAATATTAAGGCAAGTTGACAGCTGCTCCCTCTTTCTTTCCTTCTTTTTAGTATGTGTGTGGGAGTGTGGGGGTACCCTCAGAGACTAGAAGTGTCTGGTCCCCTGGAGCTAGAGTTAGAAGCAGTTGTGAACCTTCCAATGTGGGTGCTCGAAACCAGGCCTTGGTCCTCTTCAGTGGTAGTCTGTGCTCTTAACCACTGAGCCATCTCTTCAGGCCCATAACTGCTTCTCTTGGTGAAGAAAGGAATACCTGTCTTAAAATTGTATCACATTACCTGGTAAGGACTATCACAAACAACAAAAAAAATACAGGTTGTGATTTAGCAATTAAGAGCCAGAAGACATGACAGTGCAACAGGTGTCCCTCTAATTCTCCTCAACCTTATGTCAGATTTTCATCAGATGTAGTCATGGAGAATAGGTGGGATGTTCTCAAAGATTGGACACAATATTGACCACCAAGTTTGCAAAGCAAATACATGTCCCAAACTATTGTATATTCTTCAAGCCTGTGACTGTACCTAAATGATTGTTATTGTTTGTTCTAATTTGTTTTCTATGCCGTGATAAACATCATGATCAACACCAACTTGAGGGTTTTATTTGTTCTGTCTCACAACTTGTAGTCTTTCATGAAGGGAAATCAGGGCAGTAACCCTGGCAAGCAGGAACCTGGAAGCAGGAATTATAGCAGAGACCATGGAGGAATGCTGTTTGCTTGCTTGCTCCTCATGATTGGCTCAGCTTGTTTTTTTCATACGACCAAGGACTACCTACCCAGGGGTCACATTGCTCACAATTTGTTGGGCTCTCTTACATCAATAATTAATCAAGAAAATGCCCAACATATCTGCCTACAGGCCAGTCTGATGGTGCCATGGAATGGATTTCTTCAGGGACCCCTTGTTCCATGGGGTGATGAGAGATTTGGCCAAGTGGGCAAGGGACTTTGGTGGTGACAGACAGAAACAGACACAAGGGAGTTTTGTAACTGAATGTAATTTGCACAAAGTAGAAATCAGGCTTATATGGTATACAGAGAACAGGGCAAATTACAGAAGTCACGTAGGCAGGAGATGGTCACATCAAGGTCAGTGCAATCAATCAGCCAGGTGCAAGGCGGAGGAGCAGTGGTGTCATTCTTCGGACTGGGTTGTCCTGGCAGTCCCAAGATAAATTCTCAGGTTCTGTCTTGAGGCAAGCAGCTGAGGGTCGTATTTTAGCATTTCTTGGCTGTAATGTAAATAATTAGTGAGGGAAGCCCTATAACTTCTCTCTAGTCAGTAAAACAATTCTGCCTTGTGTGGGACTGCTCTGATAATTAGTGCCTAACTGCT
Source organism: Mastomys coucha (assembly GCF_008632895.1). Classification (NCBI taxonomy): domain Eukaryota; kingdom Metazoa; phylum Chordata; class Mammalia; order Rodentia; family Muridae; genus Mastomys; species Mastomys coucha. Next base: position 86,160,680 of record NW_022196895.1, read on the forward strand.
ATCTCTAATTTTGTGGGACTGCTCTGATGATTTGTGCCTAACTGCTATCTCTAACTTTGGAGACACTCTGTCTAATAAGACAGCTCCTTCGTAGAAATCCCAAGCTAACTACAACTAGGAAATCAATTAGGATTTTTGAAACGCTGGAGTCCAGGGAAATAATGTTCAATCTCAGTGTTAGCTATAATGAAATATTTCTTAGGGCACCTTTATGCCTGAATAAAGAAAGCATGCAGATCTCTCCACAGACTTAGCAGAGATCAATCTGGAACACATCTAAGTTAGGAAATGCCAGCAACTGACCAAAATACCCAGGAGACAAACTCCCTTTGGAGTCATAATGCCTCTTGTCCATGATCAGGTTTTAACCCTGATACTGTAGACCTACTGGGATAGATGAGTGAGTGCAGCATGATGGAGGCCTTTTCTCAATTAAGAAGTCCTCTTTGTTGATGAGTGTTCTTCGTGAACCCCCTCATATATATGTGCCCCTGAGATGGGAGAAGCCCAATAGCAGGGTCATCAGTGTTAAGAGGCCAACCACTTTTTCTATGCTATCATACTGGAGACTCTGATTCTGGGGGTAGTTAAAGATTGAATGGCCAAGGTGAGAGAAGGTTTAGCCAAGCTGAAGAGAAAGAGAAAAAAAGAGTCAGGGCTGGTTTAAGTCTTGGTTTAACTCCTTCCCCTGTTTAACCACCCTCATATGTACCCATGTTAAGTCCCCTAATTGTTCTCCTGCTACTTGGTCCCTGCATATTGAACAAATGTATAGCCTTCATAAAAGAGAGAATAGGAGCTGATGGTCTTGGGCCAACAATATGAGACCCTGAGGACAGGACCTTAAGAATATGAGTTAGTTACTTAAGACCCCTGAGCACAGCTCCAGGATTGGAGCTTGTACTAGAAAACAGGGGAAATGAGGGAGCCTAAAGAGTTTTCCAGTCCCACACCCTCCTTACAGCTTCTCCCTCCTGCCTGAAGTCAAGGCTAGGAGGGAGAAGTTCCATTCTCCATCCACAGAACCATTCTTGAGTAAAATATTCTTAGAATGTACTGACTGATAGTTACCTGACCCTCTGGAAAGTCCAAGGTGGAGTTCAAATACCTGTTATGCTTTCTAGCCAATAGATTTAAAGGCCAATATGCTTAGCCAATAAGTTTGAACTGAAACCTTGCTGGTGTAATTTGTGCCGCTAAAAAGTATAAAAACTGCTTGTAATAGCCATTTGGGGTCTCCTTCTTAGTAACTCATCTTGACTCTCTGGAAAATAAGCCTCTTACTTTTGCATGGGGGTGGGTGGGAAAGAAGTCCTCTTTGAAGATGAGCCTCACTTGTATAATGTTGACAATAAAAGCAAAACAAAACAAAAAAGCTCAACAACAACAAGAGAAAAATCCAGCATGCTGTTTTCTGACATTCCCTGTACTTCACTTCCCCTAGAAAGAGTGGGGCCCAAAAGCTTCTGAATCATGTTGGGCTGAACTTAAGGACAATAATGCATTTACACACTTTTCTCCCATTTAATTTATCTTAGACATTTTATTCCAGCAAACCTTCAGAGGGCAGAGGGGAAATTCCATTCATCCCTATCATATTCTACCCTGCCCTGCTACACATCAGTTTAGTGGCTTACCAATGGCAAAGTTTTAGTGCAGAGTATTTTCTTTTAAAGTTCAGGCGTACAGTGTTTCTGAACAAAAAGAATTGCACTAAGTCCATTATTAGACACCAAACAGCTTTGAGAATAGGTTCGATAATGTTGTTTATAAAGAACAATTTTAAAGATTTATTTATTTTACGCATATGAGTATGCTATAGTTGTCTTCAGACACACCAGAAGAAGGCATTGGATCACATTACAAATGGTTGTGAGTCACCATGTGGTTTCTGGGAATTGAAATCAGGACCTTTGGAAGAGAAGTCAGTGCTCCTAATCCCTGAGCTATTTCTCCAGTGCTTGATAATGTTTCTTAATGAATCCATCCTATAATTACAGGGTAAAACAACACTTGCTTCCAAAACTTAAACAGCTGTGAAGCCATTCAATAACAACTAATACTTCATTCATGGTTTGTCAAGCTGCTTGTGCATGTCTCATGCTGCCATGTTTATAAGAAAAAAAGATGTTTTTACTTCCATGAAAGTTGTAGTGGATACATTTTTTGAACTGAAGTTCTAGTGATGTCTGTATTCATCAGGCTTCAAGGCAAGGGAAAAGGAGACTCATACTTTTCAAATTCTTTTTAATACTTCAACTAAGAGCTTTAAGTTTAGAAATGGTTAACATATTCCAAGAAAAGATTCTGATGAGTTTCAGTGAGTTTCCCCTAAGAAATGGATAGTCCCATTAAAGTCATAGGCTCATGGATTTATGTCAGCATTTTACAGTACCTGTCTGCATACAATATATTCTAGTGATAAAATGTATGTCATTATCAGGTAAGTATTTGCAACTGAGTCATGTTTTGGCTGTAAAGTAAGCAAAGAATTAAGAATTAAGAATCTTGTTGTACAACAATATGAACTAACTAGTACCCTCAGAGCTCTCAGGGACTCGACCACCAATCAAGGAGTATACATGGTGGGACTGATTGCTCTGGCAGCATGTGTATAGTAGAGGATTGCAAAGTCGGTCATCAATGAGAGGAGAGGCCCTTGGCCCTGTGAAGGTTCTGAGCCCCAGTGTAGGGGAATGCCAGGGCCAATAAGTGGGAGAGGGTGGAGTGGCAAGCAGGAGGAGGGGGAAAGCAACAGGGGTTTGTTCTTGTTGTTTTTTGTTTTGTTTTTGTTTTTTGTTTTTTGGTTTTTTTTTTTTTGGAGGGGAAACTGGGAAAGGAGAAATCATATGACATGTAAATAAAGAAAATATCTAATAAAAAATAAATAAATGAAACTAATAAAAAAATAAACTGTAATGAAAACAAACAAAGAATCTTGTTGTAGCCAGGCAATGGTGGTGCACGCCTTTAGTCCCAGCACTTAGGAAGCAGAGGCAGGTGGATTTCTGAGTTCAAGGCCAGCCTGGTCTACAGAGTGAATTCCAGGACAGGCAGGGCTACACAGAGAAACCCTGTCTTGAAACTCCCACACACAAAAGAAGAATCCTGTTGTAGCCAGGTGATATGGCACACAGATTTAATCCCAGCACTCCAGAAGCAGAGGCAGGTGGATCTCTCTGAGTTCGAGACCACCATGCTCTACAACGTGAGTTCCAGGAAGTCAAGGCTACACAGTGAAATCCTGTCTTGGAAAAAAAATCCTGGTGCAATAAGTGTTTAATCAGAGACAACAAGCTGGCTCAGCTAAAGCCATTTGCCACCAAGTCTAATGACCTGAGTTCAATCCCTGGGACACATATGGTAGAAAGAGAGAACTAACTTCTTCAAGTTGTCCTCTGGTCTCAACATGCACTTCTGAGATTTACACACACACACACACACACACACACACACACACACACACACACAGAGAGAGAGAGAGAGAGAGAGAGAGAAAGAGAGAGAGAGAGAGAGATGTATGCACACACAAGTGCAATTAAAATGAAGCATAGATTCATAGAAATATGAAATGCATAACAAAACACATAAAATAAAGAGAAGATTCAACATAAGATAATAGCAAGGAATGAGCAAAAGCAATGTTTGAAGAAACTATGTTTTAATATTTCAGACTGCAAACAAATCAAGTCATATATAAACAAAACTAAAACAAAGTCCAAAGTGAGCTACTTTTATGAGAAAAATAACAAGACATCAAATTCAAAGAGAAACATCCTGGAGCTTCAAATTAGGGGAAAAAAGACATGGCTTCTTTATAAAAAAAAGGCTCCAAGTAAGTATATCTATTACACAATATAAAAAGCAGAATATAATGGGACACCTAAAGGAAGAATAACAGCTAACCTGAATTTATTCATTGGTAGGAAATCTTTTGCTTGCTTTTTTTAACCTTCTGTCCCTTTCTACTCTCTACTTTTAATAATATTTTTATTTTACCTTATTCATCAGGGATTTGTCCAGTTTTTTATTATTTTTTTAAAAATATACCCACATTTGGGTGCTGGAGAAATGACCAAAAAGTTAAGAACAGTTGCTGATCTTTCAAAGGGCCTGTGTTCTGTTCAGCACCCAAGTTAAAAAGCTCAACAGTTTGTTTTTGTGATGATCAACAATGACTACATCTATGTCCACTATGAGAAGACAATATTGTTTTTCCTCTCCTAAAGTTTACTCATCAGGAAGAAGTCTAAAGTCAAGAACTACAAAGATTCACAATGTAGAAAGTGATCATAACTAAATTATTTGGGGCGTTTAACTCTGGAAACACCTTCAATAATGTCAGTTTAGGGTGCTAACAGAGGCCACTTGAAAAATCATTTAAAAACAAAAAAAAGGAAATCCACTTGAGAAAGGGTTAATAATCCATATAAGGACCTCACATTGGAACTGTTGAAAGTCACTGTACACAGACGTTAAACATCAATTAAGAAAGGGGTAATTGTTCAAATTCTGAAGCTTATGGTAGGATTGGTGAAGAAAATCATCTTTCCTAGTCAATCATAAGGTAGAAGCTTATGATTTGAGATCATTTTTCAGTCAATGAAAGCTTGGCATGGCCACAGTCTTCAATAGGTCAGAACTAAAAGTCATACACTCTAGAATACTTGTAAGAGGCTGAACATTGACAGTATGAATTATAAAAATACCTAAAGCCTACTTCCAGTCCCACAACACCTAGAGGAAGCTCCACTACCAAGTGCTCTAACATGCCTAGGATCAGAGGTGAAGAGGACATAACATCTATCTGAATACCAGGAGGAACTGGGACCATTGGAACCAGGCACACAGGAACTCTGCCAGCCCAGTGGCTCAGGTTTTGAAAGACCGAATTTAGAAATGTGGAAAAAGCATGTTAATGGAGATGCATTAATGTATACTGTATAACCTTTACTTAAAGAAGGCATAGGAAGTCTTTGTAACGAGCCAGGAATGTGGACTGGTCAGTTCCAGGAACTTATTGGTCACAGAGACCCCCTCCAGCTAGGGCCCAGAATAAGGAACAGGATAGCAGTCAGTCATTAAGAAGATAGCATTGACCAAACCACATTCCTCTAGACAATGAGTGTGCAGGATGACTTCCTTGTGACCTGACTCAACTAGGGAGTGGGTTCCTTTAGAATTTTCTATTGTTTTCATGCTATATTTCCTTGGTAACCCTCTCACCCCCCCTCCTTAGTTTGTGATTTTTCCCTTTAAATACCCCTCACTTCTTGTGTTCAGGGTCGAACCCTCTGGCCTGCCAGGCTACGTGTTCGACCCCAGATCTGGCTTATCCCGAATAAACCTCATGTGATTGTAGCAAGATTGGTCTCTCGTGAGTTATTGGGTGGTCGCATCATCCCGAGGCTTGAGTGAGGGTCTCCCCTGTTCTGGGGGTCTTTCAGTTCCTTCTGGTCCCACAACACACAGAGGAAGCTACACTCCCAGGTGCTCTAACATGCCCAGGATCAGAGATGAGGAGGACACAACATCTGTCCCAACACCAGGAGTAACTGGGACCCAGGCACACAGGAACTCTGCCAGTTCAGTGGCTCGGTTTGCTTCCAGTCTGTCTTGGTGGGCCAGTGCCCTGAGCAGACCTTGGGCTACAGTCATTCCCAAAGCACCCAGAGGAAGCTCCATTCCCAGGTGCTCTAATAGGCCCAGGGTCACAGGATCCCAGAATCACAGGATCACAGAGACAGCTTGACTCTGAGGAGTTCTGAAACAACCAGGATCACAGGAAGGACAGGCTCCAGTCAGATTTAGCAAGGGCAGGTAGCAGTAGTGATAACTAGATGATGAGGGGCAAATGTAAGAAAATAAACAACACAAACTAAGGTTACTTGGCATCATCAGAACCCAATACTCCCACCATTGCAAGTCCTGGACATACCATCACACCAGAAAAGCAAGATTCAGATATAAAATCACTTCTCATGATGATGATACAAGACTTTAAGAAAGACATAAATAGCACCCTCAAAGAAATACAGGAGAACACAGGTAAACAGCTAGAAGCCCTTCAAGAACAAACACAAAAATCCCTTAAAGAACTACAGGAAAATACAATCAAACAGGTGAAGGAAATGAGCAAAACCATCCAGAATCTAAAAATGAAAATAGAAACAATAAAGAAATCAGAAAGAGAGATAACCCTGGAGATACAAAACATAGGAAAGAAATCAGGAATTGTAGATGCAAGCATCACCAACAGAATACAAGAGATAGAAAAGAGAATCTCAGGGGTAGAAGACTGTCACATAGAACTTGTCTACTTCAGTAGTGTCTGGACAGGCCTAAAAACCTGATCACAGACCTGAGGCGTACAATTCAAAAGGAGTCAAGTCTCCTGAGGCAGCCCAGTCGCTGACATCTCCTAGCTCAGATGTGTTCCAGATTGGTCTCTGCTAAAGTCTGTGAAGAGATCTGCATGCTTTCTTTACTCAGGCATAAAGGTGCCCTAAGAAATATTTCATTATTAGCTAAAACTGAAATTGAACATTATTTCCTGGCCTTCACAGTGTTTCAATAATCCTAATTGATTTCCTAGCTGTAATTAGCTTGGAATTTTTACTAAGAAGCTGTCTTACTAGACAGGGTGTCTCAAGAGTTAGAGATAGCAGTTTAGACACAAGGCAGAATTGTTTTACTGCCAGAGAGAAGTTAGAAGTTGTAGGGCTTCCATCACTAATTATCTATGTTACAGCCAAGGAATGCTAGTATATGACCTTCAGCTACTTGCCTCAGACAGACCTAGAGAATTTATCTTGGGGCTACCAAAATAGCCCAAGAAGAAGGACACCACTGCGCCTTGCACCTGGCTGCTTGTTCTCTCTGACCTTGATGTAGCCATCTCCTGCCTACGTGACTTCTGTCATTTGCCCTGTTTTCTGTATACTATATAAGCCTGATTTCTGCTTTGTACGAATTTCATTCAGATACCATACTCCCTGTGTTGTGTCTGTTTGTCATTTCTTCACCAATGCCTTGTCTACCTGACTAGGACCCTGTTCCCCCCATGGGTTGAGGGAGACCAGACTGGCCAGCCGGTGGCAGAAGACACCATAGAAAAAACATTGACACAACAGTCAGAGAAAATGCAAAAAGCAAAAAGCTCCTAACCCAAAACATCCAGGAAATCCAGGATGCAATGAAAAGACCAAACCTAAGGATAATAAGTATAGTAGAGAGTGAAGACTCCCAAGGTAATGGGCCAGTAAATATCTTCAACAAATTATAGAAGAAAACTTCCCTAACCTAAAGAAAGAGATGCCCATGAACATACAAGAATCCTGCAGAACTCCAAATAGACTGGACCAGAAAAGAAATTCCTCCCATCACATAATAACACCAAATGCACTAAACAAAGAAAGAATTTTAAAAGCAATAAGGGAAAAAGGTCAAGTAACATATAAAGGCAAACCTATCAGAATTACACCAGACTTCTCACCAGAGACTATGAAAGCTAGAAGATCCTGGGCAGATGTCATACAGATCCTACAAGAACACAAATGCCAGCCCAGGCTACTATACCCAGCAAAACTCTCAATTACCATAGATGGAGAAAACAAGATATTCCATGACAAAACCAAATTTATACAATATCATTCCACAAATCCAGACATACAAAGGATAATAGATGGAAAACATCAACATAAGGAGTGAAACTACACCCTAGAAAAAGCAAGAAAGTAATCTTTCAACAAATCCACACAAACCTAATTCCACCACAACAAAAACAACAGGAAGTAACAATTGCCTTTTCTTAATATCTTAATATGAAAATTAATATTACCAACATATCCTAATAAATTGAAATCCAATAATATGAGGAATTAGAAATTTATTGACTGTCATCCAATGGTCTCTGTAATTTGGTAATTGGAGAAATACGTCCAATATTGTACAATCCATATACACTTTCAGCTTGTTTGTTCGTGACAGTGTCTTGCTGTGTACAACATAATGATCTTGAGCTCTTGCTTCTCCTATCTCAGCCTCTCTATTAGTAGTATTGTTCATTTCATGTTTTTACACTATACTATGGTTTTCAGAGCAGCTTATATATTTTAAAAGTATTTATATACCCAAAAGAAATGTAGACAATTAAATTGGGAGGGGGTTTGTAAGAGAACAACAAAGAGTAAGACTGAATGCTTTGCTTGACTTTTGTAACTCTTGTATCAAGTTACCACAGTAAAAGCCAAGATTTTGAATACAAAACAAACAAACAAACAAAAACACTTTATATATTTGTGTTCATTTAAGATAATATTAGTAGTGAGGTATTATTTTGAAATATACAGTTAATACATTTGGAGTTATTTAAAAAATATTTTTTAATTATAAGAGGTTAAATTTATTTTTAATAGCACTAAGAAAATAAGATGTATTAACTTGGCCATAATTTTAATGCTCTCAAGATTAGGAAATAACTTATGCAGCTCAGCTCATAATACTTTTGTCTATGCAATATACCTAAGAAGCTAACTAGAAATACACACATATATACATACTATCAATTATAATGCTTTCCAGGTCTATATGTTACAACAACTAGAGAAATTTTTAACTAGCATCTTTCTGCTGGTAATTTCTATGTCACCTCATTCT